>NW_006963039.1:0-864 GCF_000164805.1 Carlito syrichta
AGTATACCTAGTTGCACTTCAGCTGAAAAACAAAAGAGATACTTTCTCCCTTTCAACCTTTTGGATGTTTTGTGTGTCAAATGAAAAAAGCCTATCTCACTGGATGTTTATCTTATCAGTTGTTTTACTACTAAATGCTTATCTGTTTAAACAGCTTTTTTGAATGACATCATGTAAATAAAACCCTAGGATGTCAAATGTGAAATAATGCAAATAAGTATAACCAACACGACCCAGGAACTGTGTCACTTATCTCTCCTAACAACCGTGTGCTATAATTTTGAATGTATTACCTGAGGAAGAGCCAAAAAAAAAAAAAAAAACGCACAAACACTATCATCCTTTGCAAGACACATACAATTTAGGGAAAGAAAGAGAAAAAGATCACAGTGAAACAAAACTAAAACAAAAAGCAAATAAATTGTTGGAAACAAAAAAAAAACGAGGAAAACAAGGTTAGAGGAGGAAGAATAGCAAGCAAGCATTGGGGCTGGGGATGAAACAAAATCTACCACATATCTACAATGGACCAGGATCTTCATGAGTATTCTGTCAACTAATCATTATGTCATCTAACTGCCTATGTGAAAGGTAGTTTTCTTTCTCAATTTATAGATGGTAAAATTTTAGCTTAGGTAAAACTCTCAAATCATATTTAAATAAGAAATACAAGGGGATCCGAAAAAAAACAGGAATATATGTTTTTTAATTGTGTATTTATTCTTATGTTTAAACTTTTGTCAACTTCAAAGTATTGTGTTTGATGCAATATACCTTAAAGATGCTTTTTCAGCCGCTCAAAACAGTTTTAGAACTCGCAATTTTGATGTTTTTTAGTGTTTCTGACGATTTTTGTTTCACCTC
>NW_006963040.1:0-818 GCF_000164805.1 Carlito syrichta
CCTAAAAGTATCAGGTTTCAGAGAGAATAGGTGGTAAATGTCAAAATGCGTCAAACTCCTACTTGGGAAGGAGATTCTCTACAGATACAAATTTCCCCAATAGAATTCTTTGCAGAGTCATCTCAAAATATGTCAAAGAAACATTTTGAGGTAAAATATTTTTGTTTCTTTTAGGGCCTACTGTCTATCATGTGATGCTATACCAGAGTCAGGTTGAAACTTAGTATCTTATTGCCACAGAGTCTATTTTATTAGTATAATGATCTCTATTTTATTTTTTTTGGTTTTTTTTTGAGTCGGAGTCTCACTCTATCGCCCAGACTGGAGTGCGTCGGCCGCTCCTGGCCACCGCAGCCTCGACCTGCTGGGCTCCGGCGATCCTTCCACCTCAGCCTTCCGAGTAGCCAGAATTTCAGGCATACGCTACCACGCCCGGCTGATTTTTGATTTATTGTAGAGATGAGGTCTTGCTGCCCAGGCGGGTCTCGAACACACGGACTCAGGCAATCCACTGATCTCAGCCTCCCAAAGGCGCGGGATTACAGGCTGAGCCACCGAGCCCAGTTTATTTTATTGTTAATGCTATACAGTTGTGGCTAAACTCCATAGAGGACAAGGTATAACAAGGTGTGTCTGACCTCCTTTCGTTTTTCAGGTTTTCCTTGTCCAGAGGGGATCCATTCAGTTAGTTGGAAGACCTAGAATTTTATTTTTGTCTTGCACATGGATTTCTTCTAAATTTCTTTCCTAATCACCCTCACAGACACACCCAGAAATAATGTTTTACCAACTTTTTGTGGTCATCACTTAGCCCAGTC
>NW_006963041.1:0-9628 GCF_000164805.1 Carlito syrichta
CACAGTGCAGTGTTGACTGAAAGTTTTTTTCATTTTAGTGAGCAAAAATGTGAATTACTTCACATTATTTTTCATGATTTTATTTTGAAGAAATACATTGTTTGGGAGTTGGTTGTATAATTTTTAAATTCCATTGATGAGTTTTAACTTCTACTACTTTTTGGAGTGCCTGTTCTGTCTCATGACATGAGATGCTATAGCAAGGCAGGCAGCCTCATCCTCAATCTTTTCATCCTTTGATATTAGACACAATGCCTCAGACATGTGTCTCTGAGTCATGGGTTCTCTAAGAAATCGTACTGATTCTGTTACTGTGTCCAGACCATCTTCATTTTCCCTGATCAATAAAAATACAGGACTCCAAACAAGCTGTTATATTCACGATTAGAGCAGAATACAACAAAAGCATATACATATAAATAAGTAAAGACACTATAATAAAGTCTCTGATAAACCAGGCACCAGTTCTCTGATGTCGTCTTCCCGTAGAGTCTCACATACATGTTGAGTTGTCTTAGCAGTATCTTAGATGATATTATGACTTCATTCCAGAACGAGATTAAGAGGGAATAGGGGCTTAGGAATCTGAAATCCTAGAAGACTTGAAGGGATCACCATTACTCCAGTCAACTCCTGGTACTGCAGTTGTAGGGCATTTGTGTCTTCCCCTTTACTAACTTCTTTAATATCATTTCTTGATACCAATTTTAAAATGTCCACGTTCTCTGGGTGAGTATAAGTTTCCTTCACACATGGTAAATGCATGTGTGAAGCATTTACCACAAAGGAAGTTCCCCTGAGGATTAGTATCCAGTGGTGTTCATTAGAGTCCATCACAAAGGTATATTGCATCTGCATAACTGACCTGCCATGCTCAGACAACAGCCTTCCAGAGAAAAACAGGTGTTCCTGCACCCACAATCAATGTGTGCCAACACCTACAATCAATTAATTGAAAATGTTAATAATATATTATTGAACATATCATGAATATGTCAAATAATGTACAGGTTTACACATGAAAACTTTACCTTATACAGTGGGTAAGACTTTTAAAAAACTTCAGGAAAACCATGCCCACTAGTTGACATGGATGAATCCCAAGAGAAGACTGTCTTAGAACCTATCAGGGTTCGCAAAGCCCAGAAACACACAATTAACACTTTCCTGGGTATGATTTCAGGTTATATGGCATAAGGCTGTTAGAATAAAAGATAAGTACTGAGACAAGAGACGAGGAAAACACTACAAAATTAAGGCCCCATAAGAAACAATATGAATGGGACATGAGACTGAAAACCTGTGGATGAACAATGATGGACAAAAGAGACTCAACATAAAACAAGGCAGTGAGGGTCTCCTGAGTAAAGCATGCACACACAAGTCTTGGGTGCAGTGGAATGGGGGAGATATTAGATGGAGGCATTTCCAAAAGAGCAGGTACAGATAATAGGTATAACTCATATTCCTCCTGGGCTTGCATCCACATATATCAAAGATAAGATTAAGTAATTTTCCTACCCTGACAGAAATGACTGAATCTCAGAATGAGAAAGACGATGAGGGGTGTCCCAAGTAATGGAAACAGAGCCTGAAAGCAAGACTCCTGCCCTCACACATGCCTACCTTAGCTCTGTTCCCGCAGTTTGCAGATATAATAATACTCCTACTCTGATGGGAGCTATGGTCCCCTCAGAAGATATTCTGACGCCCTTCATCTGAGTGTAAACAAAGAATCTGGAATTTTGCAAACAGAGTCTCAAAGTTTCATCAATGTTTCCAAAATGTTTTAGGGCAATAAAATAAATAAATTAACAGAAGACATTTTAAAAGCACAAAAGTCAACAGAATTCCATGTTTTATTTTTTGGGGAAAACACACTCAAGAATCCCTTAAGAAGACTAAAACAAGAGAGGATCCTACTCAGATATGAGAAGGAACTTAAAAAGAAAATATTTTTCGAAGGACAGATGTTTTGTAGGACATGCTTCTCCCACTAGGCAAGTATTCTTTGAAACTATCGCCAATAGTGTATTAGCTAGTGATGTTCTGAGAGGCTGCATATAGATTCACTGAAGAATATTTGAAGATTTTTTAAAAGACATTTTTCCATTTTGTGATGGGTGATTTTCAAGTAAACCTGTCTGTACTCTGTTTAGCACACTGATGAAAATTGGCATGACCCGGAAAACCTTTCCTCCTATTCACCCAATCTAGTCCTGAGTGGTTTTTTCTTCCCCCAAATGGAAAAAGTCCTCAAAGGGAAATGTTTTTTGTGTGTGAAAGGGATGAACAACACTGGCAGAAGCACTAAAAGGCATCATAATTAAATCATTCAAAAACTGTTTTGAGCAGTGAAAAAACTCATATAGGTTTATTGCATTAAACTCAGAGTAAACTGAAGATGACTGAAATTGAACATGTAAATTAAATACATAAATTTTTCATAAATAAATTCTGGGTTATGGGAATACTCCCTCATCCACAGTATCAGAAATAAAAGGAAATGATTTCTCACTGATGCCACTGAAATTCAGAAGAAGTTCTAGAGGGACCCTGATATTATTCAATGTTACCTACAGCTGCTCAGGTATCTATGAGGCTCTTGTCTGAGCATCTAGTAAGTGAATTGGAAACAAATGCTGGGGCTCTCATGTTCTGAAAACCACACTAAAATTCCCAAATAATCTGTTTTTGTCAAAGTTGTTCTTCTCTGTGACTAATTCAGTATATTCTGAAGTTAGAATCTTGCAAATACAGAAAAGCTTTTCTCTTCCCAACTTTGCAACCCAATAAAAAAAAGAAACAAGTCACCAAAATGGAGATTATAATATTAATTCTTTTAGTGATGAGAAAATGTTAATAATAGAACTGTGTTCAATAGCATCGCTGTGTCCAAATTCAGAACACACAGTATGATCTTGGGAGCAATCACTCTCAGGGGAGGTTCCCACATAGGAAAACAACCATATCTGTACAGTTGCACGTGAGGTGTACATGATCAATTCCTATCTAGATTCAGCAGAAGAAGCAGCTTTTCTCCTATTGTGGGAAGTAAAGAAATTATGCTTGGCAAATAACAACCTACTAAACTTTGCTGTACATGATCAGAAATAAAAAATATGAGAAAATATGATCTTACCCTAGCTTTAACAATTCCTCAAGAAAAAGGCAGTTCTGTGTGAGACCACCCTCAGAATTAAAGTGTGATTCAATAAGGATTAATGTAGTTTCCGCAATTATTTTCAGAGTACATTCATTATTCTATATGCCATCCGCGAGTATAAAAAATGTTTTAATGTTTAAAAATTCATAATCAGTGTTGTTTTCCTAAAAAATTACCTCCCATGTCTCCAACAACAGGCAGCCGCATGGACCAGGAACTCAGTGCACATCTCTGACATCAATCACCTAGTTTGTAAAAAGTCGTATATTCTGGGAGCAGTCCCCTCAAAAACATAACTGAATAAAGTTAATATTACTAAGGTATATGTACAGCTGGTACGCACAGGTTGTTCTTAATGGGAAATCATCGCTCAGGGAGGTAAGAGTAGACGTGTCAGACATTTTAGGATCAACAGGTAATTAAGAAGCATCAACTTCCTCTCTACATTCTTCTTCTCTGGTTTACAGACTTGTGTCTTGGACTGAGTGTTCACAGCCTCACCTTCCCTTCTGTCTCATCTTCTACATCCAGTAGTGACACCTGACTGAGGGGGTATCTGAGACTCTTTCCTTCTATTGTAACGAACTTTTCTAATCCAGTGGTATGTACAGAATCATAAACATAGAGAGATCTCAGGAGAAACAGATGCAGAGGAAGTCGTACCACTGACAGGAAAACAGCCCTTAACCTCCCTCTGAATCCTCCCGTGGGGTGGCCCCATGTAGTGTGGGTCCTGCTCAGCCTTCACTTTGGTGTTCCAGGGAAGTTTTTGTCAGGGCTCTAAGGATATTTACTCTCTGTGTCTCTTGCACAGAAATAGACACCTATGTCCTCCACTTGCAGGTTGTTCATTTGCAGATAAAACATGTTCTTGGCGTTGTCTCTGGAAGTGGTGAACAGGCCCTTCACAGAGTCCACGTAGTTTGTGCTACCACCACTTTGATTCATGTTTGAGATCCACTCCAGCCCCTTTTCTGCAGCCTGGCGAATCCAATGCATCCAGAAGCTACTGAAGGCGAACTCGGAGGCCACACAGGAGAGTCTTAGGGATCCCCCAGGCTGGACCAAGCCTCCCCCAGACGCCACCAGTTGTACCTCACACTGGACACCTGCAAACACAAAGACATCCTGGTCATAAATAGCCACATATGTCCATTGTTTCTCTCACTTACATCTTCTCACACATTAAATAGCTCTAGGTCTCCATGAATCACCTTTCAAAAGAGCAATAAAGTAAACCCAGTGGAGTCCAAAGTCCATGGTGATTCGTCTGTTTTCAGTGTTGATCCCTATATGAAAACAACTGAGAAGCCCAGGCCTAGGGCTTCTCTCCCAGAGCTACAGGTTCAGAGTTAGACTAGCTTTTATCTGCAGAGCAATGACCTTATTTGCATGCCTCCTCCTATATAACAAGTTCTAGATTGTGTAGCCTCGGATAGAGCATTGTCCAGAGAATATATGTGACCTTGGAGATTTTTATGAAAGGATAGCATTTGAGCAATATGATCTCTCATTATTATATCATGCATTCATAAACACATGGCATCTATTTTTAAAATTTTTATTTTCAGTTTTCTGAATACAATGATTCTAGAAGACACTCACATAAGTAATGTAAACAGCACCAATCATTTTAGTTTACTATTATATTTGCATGGAAAGCATGGCATATATTATAAATAATAAATTTATGCATAGGTGTGACATTACAAACAGAAATACATATCTTCAGAGTTCACACAAGGTACAGGTGAGACTGGGTACTTTGGCATATGCTACTCATCACTGGACCCAACTGCTCTCTGACCCCACCCTAGCACAAGTGGGACAAGCATGGTGATGTGTGCAGAACACTCTTCCTCTAATGAGAATATAGTGTAATTTGTGTGCACTCTTGTGTTTACCGAAATTATGGGAAGAAAATCTTGGTGTGACATAGGTGTATTTATATGAATATCAGGTATTAATATGAATATCAGGTATTTATATGAATATCAGGTATATGAATATTTATATGAATTTCTTATCTTAATGTCTGTCTCCATTAGTTACTTCAGGTTAGGTTCTTTACTTGTTTATTTATCATGGTTTTATTTAATAAGTATTTGTATAAAATAAACATGACATAACTGCTAAAGTGCACATTTAGATAAGTACTGACACGTGCTCAGTTGGGCTTTCAGCATAACGTTCATTATAATGAACAAATTAATCAGTTAATTATTTTTCTTGTTCAGTTGTAATACCTCCCTCCCAGTATTTCCTATTCCCACCGTGTCCTAATTCAGCTTTTGACCTGTATTTAAAATTAGTTTTCATTTTACATTTTCTAAATTTATAGCAGTATAATACATAGCATGTTGTTTATTTGTGTTTTTCACTCAGCCCAGTCATGTGTAAATAAACAAACTTTTGCTTATCAAGTATGTATTGAATATCAAAACTGTTAGCATTAAAATCAATGAAGACTCCACTATCACTATTTGTTTAATTAAAAACTATTCAATATTTGTATTTTTTTCAATTTCTGAGTATTATTAATGAATCTAATATATTTGGATATATAGAAATCCAATAACTTTTAATTATTTGTCTTAACCCAATATCAAAATTTTAAAAATGAAATTTAGAAAATGTTATTGATTACATCAATGTTATAAGACAAACAATAGTTCTAAAATCTGATGAGAGGAAAAGAATTGGAGAACAGAAAATAGACTGTTTCTGGGCCATAGAGCACAAAATGTCATGTGAACTAGTAAATGATTAAATTAGGCACAACATTTAATTTCTTAAAATGACATTGTTATGGAATTGGAGTTGAAATTATCAGAGGACACGCATTTGGAATATTTTTATTTTTGTTTAAGTCTTTTACTCCAGGATTAAGAACACATAACAAAAGATGCATTTCCCATGTGAAGATTCTGTCTGGGTTCAAAGAACAGAAACCATGGAGGAAAACTATCCAAACTGGTGAGTCACCAATATACCTCCAATTAATTAGCTGTCACCAATATACCTCCAATTAATTAACTGCAGGGTAAAAGCACTTAATCTGTAAGACCTTCATTCTCAGTGGCTGAATTGTGTGTACACATGGAGAGTCATCTCTTGGATGCGTTTTCCTGTACTTGTGTATCATGTTCACACTCATTCTCTGAAATTCAGATTCCCAGTACCCCAGTTGTCTACCTACCTTCAGGATTTCCTTTATAAGCACAGATATCTGATATGAAGTTTCTCATTATAAAGCTATGTGAAAGCCTAGACTCACCCCTTCTTTTTCAATTTGGCCATATTTCCCTTTTCACTTAGAGGTATCCTCTCAGTTTCTTAAAATACCTACAGACCCATTAGTGTCATCAGTAGTTCTTGTGAAACACATCATTTAAATATTTTCCTATTGTTAGCACGGGAAACACAACCGTGACGTGAAAAGAACCTACAACAAATGCAGGGTAAGGGAGAAAGGCACCAAATCTATATCCAGATTCATCTTCCTTCTCTTACTTCTGGAATATTAGTCTTATCCTGCAGGAAAGGGCAGGAAAAGGAGAGAATCGGATATTAGTAAAAAGATATACCCAACCATATCAAAAACAAAACAAAACAAATACTCAATTCCAGAATAAAAAGTAACACATAGAGCATATGAAGCCACCAGGAGGAACAGGAAAATTTGAAACAGAAAGTAAAAAATCAAATGTTTTCTTTGTGAACTGCACAGAGGATACAGCTATATGTACAGAGTGGAATAATAGACATTGGAGGCTAACAAATGTAGAAAGGTAGTGACTGCTGAAAAGTTACTAATAGTACAATGTTCATTCTTCGGATAACTGGTGCACTTAAATCCTAGACTTCACCATTACACAATATGAAAATATAATCTAAATTCACTTGTACTACAAAATATAGACCAATTAACACATTTTAAAAATTGTTGTCACAGGTATTCTGGTTTTCAATGCTTCTAAATGGAAAATTTCTGGAGAATTAGAATTCAAGATTGTAGAAGTATAGAAAAGTGCAATGAAGCCCCCCCCCAAAAAAACTAGAATATGTACACCGTAAATGAATGTAATTTCATCCAAAATTTATATGTTTAAATATAAGGCAATACTTTCTTACATATCAACAACGAACATCTAGCCTTTGGAATTAAAAATGTAATTCAGTTTACATTAGCTCTCCCAAATAAAAGTCTTATGTAAAAAATTTAAGCATATGAACAATCTATATGAACACATATAGATTATTAGGGAATCTATACAACTCTGATTAAATAAACTAAATAACTGAATCAAAAAAGCAATATTATTTGCTCATGTACAACAAAATTCCAGGTGTCAGTCTTTTCAACCTGCTGTTTAAATTCAATGTAGCTCCATAAAATATCAAGTGTTGTGAGATTTGCAATCCTAGATAATGGGGCCATTTTAGAATCCTGAGTTAAATGTGTGTTCATTTCTTCTATGAATCACATACCAACTTGAGATTAATGTGAAAGATCTCTAGTAAAGGGCGTGTCCATCAATAACCAAGAAAAGGAGCCATATGACAGACAAAGGCATCTATAACATGAGTGTCTGAAGATTAGTAGGAAGATAGATGGTTCAATATAGTGTCTCAAACAGCAGAAAAATTCTAAGAGGGTTTTAACAATCAGTGAGGCCAAATTTTCAAGGTATAGCCTAGACCATCAGCTGTGAGCCTGAGACACTGAGGCAGTGCTGGACTCAGAGCTTAGCACCTGGGTCCTGTTCAAGAAACTTTTGGAGTCAGAGACTCTAGCTGCACAACTCATGGAGAGTCCTCAAGTCCACGAATCCATATAAACCAGATAGTCTATGTTGACACGTTGCACTGTATTCTCTCTTGTCTACCTGTAGGCAGGTTTGCATTTGAGTCTAAGTGATTTCTTCTGACTGTATCTCTCACAAATTAATACATGACAGAGTCCTTGAACATCACAGAGCATAGGTACTGTGAGAAGTGGTTCATTTATGATTCTCTATAGATGTTGATTATACTTCAAAATATGGACTGAAATATGAAGAACCACTGCAACTCATGCATTATACCTATATTAGCCCTTCATCCTGGGGATGCTGGATCCAGTGTAAGATTAATAACTAGTTCTGATAGAGGATTGTGAAACAGTTCCAGTCGGGGAGAGGATCTGCAATGATATTATTAATTTGGAGTCAAACTCCTGCAGTTACTTTTGAGAAAAGACACCTAGGGAAAAAAGTAAAGAAACTACACAAACAGAAAACTTAATCAATAATTTCACAAACTTGTATCCATAACATAATTCTTGAGAATTAGAACTGTTCATGGCTCAGGTTTATACAGTTTCTCTTTTTTATGAATGTGTAAATTTCAAGCAATGTGCTGCTCCTTTTAACATTTTTACTTTTAAATGTTTTGTCTTTTGCTTGTTTAAAAATTATTCCAGCATTTTAAATATGCCAACCCAATGCCAATTGAACTCCAGTACCTGATGATAATCAATTATTAATCTCAATAAGAACATTTAAAGTATAAACATTGACTTTCAGACTAAAACGGTTTAAGCATATACTAAGAATTTCAGATCCCTGAGAAGTGGCATCTAGATATTAATTAGTTAAAATGGCAATCTTATCTCCTAGACGCCTCTATAGTCTCACAAATGCTGTCAACACATTCACACTTAGAGTTGCATATAGCATACTCATACTCAAACACATTTTCACCCAAGCACACATCCAGTCCATTCTGATAAAAATAGTTTGAGATATAGCCATTTCCAATCTCCATGGACCTCCATCTTTTAATGTTTGTGGTCATGTATGTTTGTCCACTGCTGATAGTTGATACTGTGTTTGAACTTGACATTTACCGTCCTCTAGTCACATCCCTCCTCTGCATCTGCTATAACATGACCATAATGTCATTGTGGAGTTATTTTGCTGCTTTCCTGGTGAGACGAACCACACCAGAAACCTGAAGTGGCAATTCCTTTTGATCACTTGGTCATAATCAAGCTTTTGTCTAATGCAATTATTCTACCTTTAGTTGAAAATAATAAAATAAATTCACAGAATATTTCTAGACCTGTTTACTCAGTTGTAAGCTAAAATTACAACCCAAAGGAGATACGAGTCACTTACTACTAACATCATAAAAATCATTTTTTGGTTGGTGTTTTTAGTGTCATGGGATCCATCATGTACAAAACAACAGCAAGAGGATTCAATTCATGAGTCCACTAAATGCATTGCACTCCTCCCTGCAGACAAACTCTTCCATCTAATGCAGCCTATTATTTTGGAGACTGGAAATATATATTTTCAGGTTTCTACCACAGGTGTGTATTAACAGACTAATAATTCTTCTATCTACATTTGCAGTCATATGTGTTCTAACTACTGAGTATTAGCATAGCCCTAAAACCCCCACATTGGTGCAGGC
>NW_006963042.1:0-1128 GCF_000164805.1 Carlito syrichta
CCTGGGAATTGGTAATGATAGATTTGTGGTACGGATATAGGAATTAGTTCTGAAAAGTTTGCAGACTAGGACTCCAAATTCCTGATTAGTATTTAGAAAATTCGTGTAGGCTTCTCAGTATGAGAACTACCTTAAGCCAGGGAAAAATTAACAACTGCCCAAAAGTTTGCTGGTCACATGCAAACTGATTTTCCTTGTTCCACAGTGATAACATAAGTAGATGCTTACTGAGGACATAATGTCCGAGATTCCTATTTTGTTCTCAGAAAAATTACCAGATGTTTTCTGGTTCCCTGGAAATCCAGACCCATGGCCCCCAGTAGAATGATTCCAGAAGTATCCTATGGATTTGGAAACCAAGACCCTGGTGCTCTCCCAAAAATTCCTTCTAAGCATGATGCACCATCTAAACCCAAGGTCCTAATTCCGAATAATTGAACTACCAGAAGTTTCTGGAGTACGAGGTAACCCTGAACTCAGGGATTACATTCAAAACACCCGAGATGATTACTTGTGTCCTGGAATTTGGCGTTAGAGGATCCAGAATCTAAATGGATTTGTAGTGCCATATTTTCATTTAAACTATCGAGAGAACCAGAATGATGTGGGACTTCTGGAATGAGTGATTCCTAATATGCACATAGGATACAGCTCTGAAAAATATGGGCAGGTCGAAGTCCGAGTCTTTAGGCCTTATCAAGACACCCTGAACATTTTTGGAATTGAGGACTCGTGTAACCCAGATTCATTTCTCTTCCTTAGCAAGAGCCCATGTAGTTTCCTGTGTATGAGGACTCCCGTTCCACAGATTCTAGCTTCGAAATCCTGATTCTTGTTTAGCCCTTAGCAAGATGCTCAGTACATTTTTGTCATTGAGTTCTCAGGAAAACCAGAGTTCTTATCCTGTCCTAGGTAGAGGGTGTGTAGTTTACTGTATATGAAGACTCCCATTTCTGAGAGTCCTGCTTCAAAATCCTGATCCATGTTTAGCCCTTAGAAAGATGCCCTATAGATTTTTCAGATCGAGGACAGGTGTCACCCATAATCCTTGTTCGTCCTTGGCAAGAGGTTATGAAGTTTGCTGTATATTAGGACTCCCATTCCCCAGATACGTGCTTCAAATCCCTG
>NW_006963043.1:0-962 GCF_000164805.1 Carlito syrichta
CTGGTCAGCCCAGTAGCTAGATAGCTGGCGTCTAGCCAGCTACCCAGCCAGTTAGCCAGCTAGGTAAGCCAGTTGGCTAGCCATCTAACCACCAGGTAACTAGCTAATTATGTCAGCTTGCTAGCCAGCTAGCCCACCAACTACCTAGTCAGCTAGTAAAGTCAGCTAGCTAGCCAGTTAGCCAGTTAAGTCAGTTAGATACTCAGCTAAATATTCAGCTAGCTAGTTAAGTCAACTAGCTAATCAAGTTGCTACTCAGCTAACCAGTTCAGTCAGCTAGCTAGTCAGCTAGATTGTCAGCTAGATATTAAGTCAACTAGCCAGCTAACTAGCCAGTTAGCTAGTTAGTTAATTCAGCTAGCTAGACAGCTAGATAGCTTGTTTGCTAGCAAGTTATGTCAACTAGAGAGCCAGCTAGCCAGTCAGCTAGCTAGTTATGTCAGCTAGTAAATCAGTTAATTACTTAGCTAACTAATCAGCTAGCCACTCAACCAACTGATCAGATAACTAGTGGGCTCGCTCACTTTCCATCAGGTCAGCTAACTATTCAGCTCGCTCGCCTGCCAACCAGTCAGCAAATTAGTCAGCTCACTCGCCTGCCAACAGGTCAATTACTTGTCTGCTCACTTCAGGCCAACACATCAGCTAACTAATCGGCTTGCTTGCAGTTCACTGGTTGGCTAGCTTGCTGGCTGACTAGTTAAGGCAGCTCACCCATCAGCTTACTTGATGGCTGACTAGTTAAGTCGGCTCATCAGTCGGCTCAATCACTGGTTGACTAGTTAAGTCTTCTTACCAGTCAGCTCACTCACCAGCCTACTAAATTCAGCTGACCAGTCAGCTCACTCACCAGCCAAATGGTTGTCAGCTGACCTATCGGCTCACTCGCCAGTCGACTAGTTAAGTCTGCTGACCAGTCAGCCCACTCACCAGCCAACTAGTTAATTCAGCTGACCAGTCGA
>NW_006963044.1:0-675 GCF_000164805.1 Carlito syrichta
CTCTGAGTTTGTTCTATTTTGAAACAGAGCTGTGGGTGAGAAGCTTTGCTGACTCGTAGTTTTGAGAGTCAAATAAGATGGAGGATGGGGAGCTAGGTTTCAGAAACTACTTGCAAATCACAATGTTCACTTATTGTGGTGTGGGTTCCCTGAGGCCCACTCCCTACCACCACTCTATATGATGAAGCAATAGGTGTATGTGTGTACCCCCTGAGTTCAAGGTACAGTAACAGCAATGAGGAGAATAGAGAAAAATAGAATAAAATAAGATGGACACAAATTAAAAAAAAATAAAAAAACACACAGAACAACAACAGCAGACACTGAAGCAATAAGCAATTAAACACGCACACACACGCACACACACACACACACACACACATGCACACACACACTAAAGTAAACTGACATAACAAGAAAGCAAAACAAAGCAAAACAAAACAATAGAAACAGGAAAACCGAACACTCACACACAGCCCAACCCAAAATGAAAGGAAAAGAAAAAGAGAAAAAGAAAAGAAAAGAAAGGAATTAATATCAAATCCTCACAACGTATTCACACACACATTAAACTGAAAAAAGAGAAGAACAAAAAAGCAAAAGTAAACAACAAAAAAAAACCCTGAAGATAAACACCCAATCCTTTACATACACTCATAAATAGAAAAAAAAGAA
>NW_006963045.1:0-3294 GCF_000164805.1 Carlito syrichta
AACAGACTTATGGAAGAATATTATGGGCTCAGCCTGGAAACTGTGAGTCTATCTGCATTTGGGACTGCAAAATGCAGATTTTGAGACATTTGGATGTGTCTTCTGTGGCTTGAGACAAGAGATCTGAACTGGAGTTAGATGCTTAGAAGTCATCAGTCTACCTGGATGAGAGGTGTGGCCCTGTACCTTCCTGGAGTGACCTTAGAGCCATCACTTTACTGCTCTGAACTTCAGGTTACTTTTTTAAATCTGTAAATTGGAAAGCTGTGAGTGCTCTTTCTGTCTGACAGAACCATCTTGAGCATTAGAATAAATAATATATGTAGTCTGTGGATGTTAAGGTGGAGTAAAAATGTGTGGTGGTGCTGATGAGGGCAAAGGGGGCAAGATGGAGGTGGTGAGCTGGGTGGTGGAAATAGTATGGAGTGTAGCATGAGGAATTTTTTTCCAGGACTATTCCTTGGGCACTTAAATGAACTTTATGTTTTTCTTGCCTAGAAAAAAGTCATTGATTTCATGTGATCTGTAATCTAAGCCTGATTCACAACTGGGAAACCAGTATTCTTTTAATTTAACCCTAATAAATCAATCCTTTGTGAAGGGGAAGGTATGATAATCATTAAAACATGTTGAAGAACATCATCAAGTTAATTTTATAATAGGAAATAAATCAGTGCAAATTTTAACAGAACTCAAAATAGATTACCCAGTTTACTTTTACACATTTTTCTTAATTCTAAGGCTATGTCTAAACTATGATGAGGGGACAGTGTTTCTTGAAAGCTTTATTCCCTCTTTACTGTAGACTGCCTCAGGCCATTCATTTTGGATGGTTTGTTATTGTTTCAATTCCCTCGCCCAGAAATTGAACATTTTGTTGTTCCAAGGAAATTTGAGATTTCACCAATCTGACTGGCAGAGGTTAATTCTAAATTATCATACAACATACAATACATACAACAGATCATACAATAGGGAGGGAAAGAACCAGAGGCCAGACCTCTTTCTACTGTAGCATGTATGATTTAACTCTACATTATACCTTGTATTTTGTTACACATAAATTTTCTTAAAATGGTTACTAAAAATGCAAATAAGTGTAATAGCTAGAATGTGCAAATAATGTAACCAGTTCCTTCTTCTGCCTCGTTCAGACCTGTACTCTGGTCTTCCCTTTCACATCCTTGGTCTATAATCCAAAAAACCCCACACAATTATAAGGCACAGGCCTATAAGAATGGGACACCAGTTTGAAAATCATGGCCTGTGCAGTATTATTTCACATGAATTTGTAGGCACTAGTTGCTTTTATTGACTGATAAGCACATGGCTATAATTGAGGAAACACTGCTTTGGCTATTAACTGACCATGGAACTCATCCAGTGGAGGCATTCATATTTATATCTTGCAGTAAATGGAAAGGAAGATCAGTATAAATACTAATCCCTTCTCCCCAGAAAGAGACCATCACTTCTCAAAGTACAGCCCACTAGAAACAGAAATTGATTAACTTAAATGCTGACATATTTTTCAAATATCCATGAGAGTAAACTTTCATTGCAAAAACAATTTTTGTCATTACCATTCCAAGTCAGGGATGTTCAGAGCACATTACTTGTGATATTGACATGCAAATAAGAATTATAAGATTAAAATATTACACCTCTTTAATAGATGTCTCTTGCAGTTCCAAATTTACTTCTTTTTGTATGTTTCCATAAATAAAATAATAATAGAAACCATTGTCTAAAACTCATGTTTGTCAACAATATTAAACAATGTTTTCAGTTGGCATTCTAATTAAGGTTGTTTGCAGGTTATTTTGCCAAAAACAATAGACCTTTTCTATTGAATCTTACCATGTTATAAATTATGCATGGGTTAGAAATATCTTTAGATGGGTTCAAGACCCACCTGGGCAACTTGGTGAGACCTCATCTCTATAATAAATCAAAAAATTAGCCAGGCATGGTAGCACATGCCTGTAGTTCCAGCTACTTGGAAGGCTGAGGCAGAAGGATCGCTGGAGCCCAGCAGGTCAAGGCTGTGGTGGCTGGGAGTGGCCACTGCACTCCAGTCTGGGTGACAGAGTGAGACTCCAACTCAAAAAAAAACAGAAAAGAAAAAAGAAATATCTTTAGAGAGAACAATTTTTCATATGTTCAATCTTTCTCAATAAAACATTTCGATATTTCCCTGTGATCATTTCACTACAAACAGCATGAAGTCAGACATATTTTGTTTTCTTCTAAGGTAAATTCTATAGAAGGTCTGAGGGTGGTGCCAGACACACTTCAGTTTATCAAAATAAATGTGGAAATGTGTTAGTGTCAAGACAGAGGTACATCTTCCCCTAAGGTGTACATTAAGCTGAATAAAAATGCACCTTGTGTTTAAGAGGAGAATTTAGAGCTGTTTGTATTTTGAAAAGAAGATTCCCAGTAGAATTGGATCATAGTAGAATTTAATTTATGACCATTTATTTCTCTGATTCTGTTTTACTCCACCATCAGTCTTACCAATCATCTGGTAATGGGAAGGGCAAGAGCATTAAAGTTTCATTAAGAACAACTCTCCTTCACTCATAAGCAGACCTTGATTGATCATCATAATACTACAAGAAAGGGATTGGCAGTGGTGGGAAACTGCCAGGGTTTGGAGGGGGACACACCTCATCAACAAGCATCCCTGCATAATGACTATTTGTATAACTACTCCTGAATTGTACCCCACATCTTTAAAATAATAATAATGATAATAAACAGCTCACCTTTCTAGTAATCCCTTGGGGAACTGAAGGTACATATTATCTATACTATCCCAGGATATGTGACAAGATTCTGTGATTAAAAAGAAGTATCTTTCACTGGCAGTTTGCATAAACCTCCTGGGGCGTGTGTGTTGAGGGAAAAGGACATGAAGGAAGGCAGATAAAAGGGGGCCAGGGACACAGAAACCTTGTTAAATAAACCTCAGGCCAAAATTTTCCAGTCAGGCACTACCCAAGTGGATTTAAATGAGGTGCAAGTAGCTTTAGATTCTCAGGGAGTCCATTCACTCCAAAAATATTCTGTTTCTTCTACCATGTGATGGACACCATCTTAGGAAGCATTAGCCCTGCTCTTGCCTCAACAGAGTTTGCAGTCTGAGGAGACAGACAGTAAATGAATCATTACACAAGGAGCTGATCACTGCAGTTGTGTTAAGTAACTTGAATGACAACCATCAAGCTGTGGGAATTTATAACCAAGGATCCTAATCTAGACCTGTGGTGGGACAGGAAGAGGAGCTAG
>NW_006963046.1:0-4973 GCF_000164805.1 Carlito syrichta
TTACAAAGAAGCAAGTATTTGTGCTCCACATTACTAAAAAAATTTACATAATTGAAAATTCTGGAAAATTGACTTTGATCATACCTAAAGAAATGTCCAAATCATGAGAGAAAAACTGCTCCAAAGCTGTTAAATAATAGTAAAAACATCCAAAAGTTTCTAAATTAAAGAAACTGATAAAATCTTATTTTGTTATATTTATTGTGACAAGCTCCAACAGGACTCTGTGAATATAATAATAAAAGACTACCTCATGGGCAGGTAACCGCTGCATATCCCCTCCCATAGTGGGAACTTTTCTGTCCTCTCAATTAATCCTGCTTTAAAAAAAAAAAAGAGAGACTACCTTATTCAGTGGATTCTTGAATGGCCACTTATCCCTGGAGAAGTTTTGGATAGGTGTGAACACCTTGTTTCCTTCACTTCTTGGGCATGAAAATCTACCATGTCTACCAATTTTGACAGAGCACTGTACACATGACCTTGAAACCTAAGGATTGTTCAGTAGTCAAGGTTACTCCCATTATGATGTCAAAGTCCTGAGGCTAACAATGTGACATGCTTATTTCCCTGACTCTGCTTACATCTTTTACTTTAAAAATTAGCCTTTTACGCAATCTACAGATTCAATGAAATAACCATTAAGTTAACATCATTCTTCTCGCACCTGGAAATTACAATAAAGAATTCATACGAAACCATAAACAATCATGGATAGCCAAAAGAATCCTTATCAAAAAAACAAAGCCGAAGCTATCACTCTTCCAGACTTCAAACTTTACTATAAGTTTACAGTAATCAAAACAGCCTTGGATTTGTCCAAGAATCGGCAGACAGGCCAAAAGGATCGGGACAGAGAATGAATCCTCAAATTCTCACCAACTCATCTTTGGAGAAACCTCCATGTCCCACAGGGGAATGGAGAACATATTCATCAAATGGTGTTGGGAACAGTCTCACCACATGCACAAGATTAAAACAGGACCCCTAACAATCACCATAACTTAATCATCCATTAACTCTAAATGGAACAAAGACTTAAACATAAAACACCAAATTATAATAATCTTAGAAAACGAAGGGACACTTTTATGAAAACTGGAACAGGGTACTAATTCCTCTTCAGAACCCTAAATGCCCATACCTTAAGAAGTAAGTTAGACAAGTGGAATCTCCTCAAATTAATAAACTTCTGCAAAGCAAAAGAAACCATCAAAAGAGCAGAGAGACAGCCCACAGAATGGGAAAAACTATTCTCCAACTACATATCTGACAAAGTCATAACATCTAGGATCTACAAGAAACCCAAACACTCAGAAAAACACAGAAAAAGAGTCCCTTTAAAAAGTGGGAAAAATACATGATTGGAGAATTCTCATAAGAAGAGATACGGGCAGCCAGCAGACACATGAAAAAGTGCTCAGCCTCACACATCATCAAAGAAATGCAAATGAAAACCACATTGAAATACCACATACCCCTTGTAAGAATGTCCATCATTAATTAAAATCAATAACAGATGCTGCTAAGGATTTGGGGGAAAAAATGCTTCTAAACTGCATGTGGAATGAAAACAAGAGCAACATCTTTGGAAAACAGTGTGGCGGTTTCTAAAGGGACAATAAATTGACCTATCATGTGACTCATTAATTCCCCTGTAAAGAATATACATGGAGGAACTCAAATCATTTTACCAAAAAGATACCTGTACAAGTATTTTTGTTGCAGTTCTAATCACAATTGCAAAAAACATAGTACCAACCATGTTGCCCATCAAAGCTGTAATGGATAAAATAAATATGGTACAAACACACAATGGAATGTTATGCAGCCATAAAAAAGGGCAGATATAAGGATTTTGTAAAATGTTTGATTGATATGAGGTAGGTCATTCTCAGTGATTTATCACAGAAAAGAAAGAACAGATTTCCATATGGTCTCCCTCATGAGATGAACTTTATCAACTATAGAGCTATAAGAAAGTGATTCGCAGTAGTGGCAAACTGTTTAGTCGGAGGGGTGAGATTGGCAGTGGAGGGATACTGCTAAGGGAGGCAGTGGCGTACCTTATCAACCAGGGACCCCACATAAACAATGTTCGTATATCTAAATCTGAATTGTTCCCCACATTTTTTATAAAATTAAAATAAATAAATAAATAAAAGCTGTAAAACGTGGAACAGACTTTATTTGTTTTATTCTTTTTTTTCTTTTTTTCTTTAAAGTTGGTTAAAATTCAGGGTTGGGTATAGAAATGTTCATTATGCAGGTATTGATTTTTTAAGAAGTGTATAATACTCCAAAGATAACATTTTCCTATTAATACATTAGAATACATGTTTATTTCTGCTTTCAACTTTGACAAGTAGTATGTTTCTCACATAAATTCTGAATGTTTTATTCTGCACAAATTAAAACTTGAGATTCCAGATGGGCATCCTCATTAGATAACTAAATCTTGAAGATCAGTTTACATTTAGTGCTATTCAGAAGACAGAATGAATAATAAATCTTAATAATTTTAGAAAATAAAAGAGTATCAAAATTTAATACAGCTTTCTCATTTCTTATAATTTGTGTACATTTTCTTCGTACACTCTTTATATTCTGCTAGTTAATTTTGATTAAATGTTACAGATATATCATCCTTAGAGAAAAGTTTCCCCTACATATTTGAAGGAAATCAAAAATCACATTCCCCTTATATTTTAAACCAATTTATATTTTTCAAAGTGTATTTTTATTGAATCACCTAGTATTTTCTCTACTAAGACATAATGCAATACTGTGCAACAGTCTCAGATTAATCTGATACTTTTAATTGCCAAGCATATAAAATCAGGCACACACAAAAGAGACAATTTGGGGCCGAAAATTTATAAACCAAAATAACATGAAAAATTACAAAGAAGTAAGTATTTGGGCTCCTCATTAGTATAAAAATTTAGATAATTGAAAAATCTGGAAAATTGTCTTTGACCTTAGCTAAAGCAATATTCAAATCCTGAGAGAAAAACTGCTCAAAGGCTGTTAAATTGTCATAAAAATATCCAAAATATCTAAATTAAAGAAAGTGCTAAAATATTACTTGGTTGTGTTATGACCAAGCTCCAGCAGGACTCTGTCACCATAATAATAAAAGACTACCTTGTGGGCAACTCCCTCAGTTCCCCTCCCAATGTGGGAGCATTTCTGTCCTCTCAATAAATTCTGCTTTAAAAAAAAAAAAAAGACTACCTTGTTCAGTGGTTTCTTGAATGGCCACTTATCCATGAAGAAGATGTTGGATAGGTGGGAACACCTGGTTTCCTTCACTTTTGGGAATGAAAATCCATCATGTCTACCGCATTTGGGAGAGCATTTTACACAATTCCTTGAAACCTAAGGATTGCTCAGTAGTCAAGGTCCCTCCCATTATGATGTCAAAGTTCTGATGCTGACGTCGTAAATGACAATCTGACGTGCTTGTTTCCCTGACTTTGCTTGCATCTTTTAATTTAAAAATTAGCCTTTTACGCAATCTACAGATTCAATGAAATAACGATTAGGTTAACATCATTTTTCTCACACTTGGAAATTACAATAAAGAATTCACATGAAACCATAAACAATCATGAATAGCCAAAAGAATCTTTATCAAAAGAAACAAAGCAGGAGCTATCATTCTTCCTGACTTTAATCTTTACTCCAAGTTTACAGTAATCAAAACATCCAGGGATTGGTACAAGAATAGATACATAGGCCAATGGATCAGGACAGAGAATGAAATTCTCAAATTCTCAAACAATTCCTTTTGAAAAAACTCCAAGACCCACTGGGGAATGGAGAACATATTCAAAAAATGTTGCTGGGAAAACTCTCACCACATACACACGATTGAAACAGGACCCCTGTTTCAATCATACACATTAACTCTAAATGGAAGAAAGACCTAAAAGTAAAATACCAAATTATAATAATCTTAGAAAACGCAAGAGACACCTTTATGGAAACTGGAACTGGGAACTAATTCCTCTTCAGAACCCTAAATGCCCATAATCTAAGAAGTAATTTAGAAAGTGGAATCTCCTCAAATTAATAAATTTCTGCAAAACAAAAGACACCATCAAAAGAGCAGGGAGACAACCCATAGAATGAGAAAAACTATTCTTCAACTATATATCTAACAAAAGCATAACATCTAGGATCTCCAAGGAACTCAAACACTCAGAAAAACACAGAAAAAGAGTCCCTTTAAAAAGTGGGCAAAATACATGATTGGAGAATTCTCATAAGAACAGATAGGGGCTGCCAGCAGACACATGAAAATGTGCTCAGCCTCACTCATCATCAAAGAAATGAAAATGAAAACCACATTGAAATATCACATACCCCTTCTAAGAATGGCCATCATTAATTAAACAAAAAATAACAGATGCTGGTAAGGATTTGAAAAAAAATGCTTCTACACTGCATGCAGACTGAAAACTAGAGCAACATCTTTGGAAAACATTGTGGCAGTTTCTATAGGGACAAGAAATTGACCTAACATGTGACTCAGTAATTCCCCTGTAGAGAATATACCTGGAGGAACTCACATCATTTTACTAAAAAGATACCTGTACAAGTATGTTTGCTGCAGTTCTAATTACAATTGCAAAAAACATGGTACCAACATGTTGCCCATCAAAGCTGGAATGGATAAAATAAATATGGTATATACATACAATGGAATGTTGTGCACCCATAAAAAAAAGTCAAATATAAGGATTTTGCAGAACATTTGAAGGATATGAGGTAGGTCATTCTCAGTGATTTATCACAGAAAAGAAAGAACAGAGTTCCATATGGTCTCCCTCATGAGCTGAACTTGATCAACTATAGTGCTGTAACAAAGTGACTGGCAGTAGTGGCAAACTTTTCAGGTGGAAGGGTGAGATTGGCAGTGGAGGGATACTGGTAAGGGAGCAGGCATACCTTATTAACCAGGGACC
>NW_006963047.1:0-1368 GCF_000164805.1 Carlito syrichta
CAAGGTGATATTTCATTATGGTTTTAATTGCATTTTCCTGGTGATTAGTGATGTTGAGTATTTTTTCATATGTTTGCTGGTTATCTGCATATCTTCTTTTGGTAGATATCTGTTCATGTCATTTTCCCACTATGTAATGTGGTTATTTGTTTTTTTCTTGATAATTTGTTTGAATTTTTTGTAGATTCTGAATGTTAGTCCTTTGTTGAATGTATAGTTTGGGAATATTGTCTCCCATTCTATAGATTGTCTATTTAGATTGCTGGTTATTTCTTTGCTGTGCAGAAGACTTTTTAATTGAATTAAGTGCCACTTATTTATTTTTATTGCATTTGCTTTTGAGGTTTAAGCTCTAAATTTTTGCCTAGACCAACATCCAGAAGAGTCTTGCTTAAGTTTTCTTCTAGGATTTTACGGTTTCATGTCTGAAATTAGATCCTTAATCCATCTTGGGTTAATTTTTATATATGGTGAGAGTTTGGGATCTAGTTTCATTTTTCTGCATGTGATCATTCAGTTTTTCCCAGTACTATTTACTGAATAGTGTGTCCTTTCCCCAATGTATGTTTTTGTCTGCTTGATCAAAGATCAGTCTGTTGCAGGTATTTGGGTCTATTTCTGAATTGTCTATTGTTATCTGTTGTTCCATTTGTCTGTTCCTGTACTATTACCATGCTGTTTTGTATATTATAGTCTTATGTATAATTTGAAGTCAGGTAATGCGCTGATTCCAGCTTTTTTTTTTTTTTCTTTTTTTTCCTTCTTGTTATTGCTTTAGCTACTCTGGCACTTGCTTGGTTCCATGTGAATTTAAGGGTTGTTGTTTTTTTTTTCCAATTCTGTGAAAAATCACACTGGCAGTTTGATAGCGTTTTCATCTAATCTGCAGGTTACTTTGGGTAGAATGGTAATTTTAACAATGCTCTTTTTAACAGTTCTTCCAGTTCTTGAACATGGAATATTTTTCCATTTGTTAAGGTTCTCTGTGATTTCTTTCATCAGTGTCTTGTCGTTCTCCTTGTAGAGAACTTTTATCTCCTTAGTTAAATATATTTTCCGGTATTTTAATTTTTGGCAGCTATTATAAATGGGATTGAGTTGCTGATTTGATTCTCAGCTTGGTCATTATTGCTATGCAGCTGTACTGCTAACTTGTGTGTGTTTGTTTTGAAACCCGAGAATTTACTGAATTTATTTAACAAGTTCAGGAGTCTTTTAGATGGGTCTTTAGGATTTTCTAGGTATAAGATTATATCTTTAGCAAACAAAATTTTTTTTTCTTTTAAAGTTGGATAACTTTTAGTTATTTATTTAAGTTATCTTTTGCCTGATTACTCTGGCTTTGGACTTCCAGTATTACATTGAATA
>NW_006963047.1:2719-3882 GCF_000164805.1 Carlito syrichta
CTTCCTTCATATTACAAAGAACTGAAACTGGATGTTCCACTTTCATTATTCAGATTAGCAAAGTTTTGTTGTTGTTGTTCTGTTTTGTTTGCTTTTTGTTAATTGAGTAACTAGATTCCAAACCAGTGCTCATAAGGTTGCAAGGAAATTAATGCATTGATACATTGAAATGGAAATTGAAAAATCATTCTAATTTTTTTAAGTATGAAACGTCTTATACTTGTTTATATCATTGTTATACAATAAGTTGTGGGGGAGGAAAAATGAACTATTTCCCTGCCCTTCTGAGATCTCAACTAGAGAGATAGTTTAATAAGAGAAAACCAAAAAGAAATTTATGGACATGTATATTTCATATATAGTTGGAAAATAATGTGGGGAATGCGAGTGTTATTGACAGAGGTTTGGTCGAGGTCCCATTGCTTGCCACACAGAAAGCCAACCACTGAGACAGTGAACATTGCCAAGGAAGAAGTCTTTTTATTCTGGTAATATCAGTCAAGAAGACCACTCTCAAATCTGCCTCCCCCTTCCACTAAAATCAGGGATTTATATAGTGGAGTTGAGAGGACAACAATAGATTTAGGTTAAGAGCATGCTATTGAGAGACCCAAGAAACCAAGACACTTATTTGCTGTAAAAGCAGCGTTTAGTTCACTATATTTCATATATCCCCACCTCATGTTTACTATATATTTTGTGTATTCCTACCTCATGTATTTTATGACTACCTCATGTATTTTATGAAATCTTAGTACTTTGAATCCTACCTCAGACCCCGTAGAATTAGGCATATGTCGGGTTTTAAGCAGTGTTTGTATTTAGAATCCTCGGGTTAAGCATTGTCAAACCCAAACCAGTAGGCTAACTTATGCTTTTACAACGGGATGTAAAGGATAAAGCGATAAGCCTCTTTCAAACATTCCTACAAGGTGGCACCAGACTTAGAGGAGCCACCTCCTCTCTAGGTGGGCTTTATCACCGGTTTATATCTCAGTGATAATTTACAGCAGTGGCTATGTAAACCTGCAGGGAACAAAGACCTTTATAAAAGTAACTGCCTTGCTATTATAAGCTTGCTATTATAAATTCCCAGAATTAGTATATGATTTTCTACCCCACATTCACTGTATGCGTTCGCAGCATTCATATTTAAAACTTTG
>NW_006963048.1:0-8718 GCF_000164805.1 Carlito syrichta
CATTGCCCTCTCAGGTAAGGCGGGAGCGGGCGTTCACCGCGCGGCGCGTTTGGGAAGTTCCTTCGGACCTCTGGGTGCGTCCAGGCGGAGGGAGCCTGCACTCGGAGTCTGGGATCTCGAGAGGGTGCGGGTCGCCCCAGGAACGCCTGTACCGCCTTCTCTTTCCTGGATGAGCGGATCCTCTTGGGAGACCTCTCGTGGGACCGGTTTGGCGACCCAGCGTCCCCTGGGTGCTGCCTCCGAGTTGGGGGAGGCGTGGCTAAGGGAAAGGTTGGGGCGATTGTCCCCAAACTCCGGGATCCATGGAGTCCACTATCTTCCCCCAGGTCGGCCACGGTGTGATTCTGGAAACAGGGGAAGCCTGGATCCTGACTCATTTTGGCCCCAACCTTTGGGTCTTTTCTTCCCCAGCTCAGTCCACCTAGGTGAAATCGAAGATGGAGCAAACCTTTGCGCACCTTCCGCACAGCCACTGAGTCCCACCGCACCTCAGCTCCAACCGTGGGTTGGAGGTCCAGGACCAGAAAACCCAGTTGTGCGCTCCCTTGGCTCAACTTGAGATCCCAAGGGCCTAACCTGAATACAGCCCATGTTTCTTAACAGAAATCTGGGACCACTCCGCGGTCACCAGAACTTGAAACTAAAGTCATTTGTTCCGGCAGGCGGTGGGGAACCTAGGGCTCCAAGACGCTGGTGTCGGAGAGAGGTGGGTTCGAGTCTCCTGGAGAGATCTGGGCTTCCCTAAGCACTGTCCCTGGACGATTTCAGCCTCAGTCCTCTCTCCGCAGCAGGGATATGCAGGTCCTTGGAGTGCAAGGAATTTAATGTGCACGCAAGAATATGGTGCCCGGGCAATCACTCGGAGGCCAGCTGGTGTTAGGACTATTGCCATTTTCATCATGCTCACTTAACCTCTGAAACGGACACATGAACTAGGCACCTCTGAGGCAGGAGACAGACATGAGGAGGTAGGTAGCGACTGGGCTCGACCCCTGAGGCCCTGGAGCAGCTGACAGGGGACCTTGGGCATCTTCTCCACCTGACACAGGCTCCTGGCAAGATCTCAGAGTGGAGAATCACAGCATCTCTCCCGAAGACTTTCCCACTTAAAGCACTTGAAATCGGTCTCTAACTTTGCAACAAATTGGATGGATTTGGAGTCAATCATACTCAGTGATTTATCACAGAAACAAAGAACTGAGTTCTCACTCATAAGGTGACCTTGAACAATTATAGTGCTGTGGGAAGGCGATTGGCTGTAGTGGAAAACTGTCAGGGGAAAGGGGACAGGGACTGGCAGCTGGGGGAAGCTGCCAAGGGAGGGAGGGGCATGCCTTATCAACAAGGGTACCTGTATGGTCAATGTTTGTATACCTAGCCCTGAATTGTACTCCACATGTTTATAATAAATAAATAAATAAATAAATAAATAAATAAATAAATAAGTAAATAAATAAATAAATCAGGCCCTAAATGCATTAGATTGGGCATTGCTACATGACACTAAAAAATTGCTTTTGATTTCCCAAATTCATTATGCACAGCCCCGAGTTCCCTGGACATCCACCATCTTTGAAGTTGAAGTTTATCCTGTACATGCTATCCATGGTTTAAAAAGTATGCCCCTTTTCTCCTTGGAGCCCCGGGTATACAAAGGTGAATTGGGAGGGGAGATTTGGATGAGGGCAAGATCATTTTTTTTTCTGCAATTTTAAAACAGATCTTTTCTTGATGAACAGGGTGCAGACTAAAGCGTGGTGAGTGACCTGAGCTGTTTGGGATGAGTGATCCCGAAGGCATCCTTGAGAAGGCTGACTTTGGAGCAGACAAGCTGTCTAGGTGGGAGAGAGTACGTGAAACTGGAGTAATCTTGGTGTTTCAGGGAAACAGCAAGAAGGCCAAATGGCTAAAGTAGCTGGGGTGGGAGTAGTTGGGTAGCAGAGGTGGAGGGAGGTGAGCAGGGCAGGACAGATCCATGTGAACCCTGACTGATAGGCTGAAATTGCCTTACCTCGATATCCATTCTCCCTTCTCTTCTTCAGGTATAGAAATCCCAATTTTTAGCATGACTGAATAATGACTATATTTTCCAGCTTTATTTTTTCTTTCTCTTAGGGTAGATGTTGCCCTGTGATTGACACATGATATGGCTGAGAGAGTGGCACCTGGAACATCCTTGAAATGTTCTTAACAGGAGGAAACATGCCCTTCCTATGGCCTAGAGTAGATATGTGGATGTACACGTCAGGTCTGGAATCCTGGTATCTGTCTTGAACATGAAGCAAACTTAGGAATAGAGGGTTTGCACAGTGAAGCAGTGAGAGAAGAGGATCTCATATGAGTTTATGATATTAAACTTGGGCTGATTGCCTTTAGACTTCACTGGCATTGGAGAAAAATTAAATGTCTCTCTTGTTCGAGGCACTGCACTTTGGAGTCCATGACTCACAGCTGTACTTAATTCTGTTTGATAGACCAAGGTAAGAACATCAAATTTTGTTCCAACTTAATGGAGGAGTCTAGAAGGTTTTAAACAAAGAAGGGGCATGACTTGATTCACTATTTCAAAGTCTCATTGTGACTTCTAGGAGAGATTTGGTGTCAGGGAACCAAGAGTGGAAGTAGGACAGTTGGTTGGAATCTCTTGTAGTCATCCAGGTAGAAGGTGAAGCTTGAATTAGACAGTGGTGGAAGCACTGTAGGTGATGATAAGTGGTCAAATTTAAAATGGATTTGTGTACTGTGTATTTTTGGTTCATTAAATGTATGACTTAAAAAAGGAATATGTAATGTATATGCAGTAAAATACACCCATTTTCAATTCACAGTTGATGCATTTTGGCAACCATATACACCCGTGCAAACGCCATCACAGTCAGGATATAAGAACATTTCCATCAATCCAAAAAGTTCCCTCCTTCCTCTTCTGTCAGCAACCCCACAAACTCTAGACCCGGTCAAACTCTAGAAACTAGTTTGCTTTCTGACACTGGAGATTCGAATTTTTCCTTTCTAGACTATCAGGTAAATAGAATCATGCAGTGTGTTGCTCCCAGCATATTTCACTTCACAAATGCTTATGAGATTCACCCATGTTTTTACATGAATTGGTAGTTCATTATTTTTATTGCTGAGTAGTATTTTATTGCTGGGGTTTTTTACCTGCTCACATGATCATGGGTACTTGCATTGTTTCCTGGTTTTGGCTATTGTGAACAAAATTGCTGCAAATATTCATGTACAAGTCTTTGTGGGATTGTATGTTTTATTCCTCTCTTTGGTAAATGCTAAGAGTAAAATAATTAGGCTACATATTAAGTGAAGGTTTAAGCTTACAAGAAACTGGCAATTTTTTTTCTCCAAGTGACTGTGCCATTTTACATTCCACTAGTGAAGTATGGGAGCTCCATTCTCACCAACTCTTTGTATTGCCAGTTTTTAAGAATTATATTCTTTACTCAGAGAACCTGAATTATATTTGTGCTACTAATTTTTCCAGATAAAAACACAACAACAACAAAACCCTACATTTACCAGCAGAAAATGTGACCACATGAGGAGATCTGTCCAATGAGAGACAAGTAGAAATTCCTGGGCAGAACTCCATAAACTTGGTTCAGTTTCTGTTCTCCAAGATGAGGCTTGAGTTAGACTATGGCAGAAGCACTGTAGGTGATGACAAGTGGTCATATTTAAAGTGGATGTGTGTACTATGTGTTTTTGGTTTATTAAACGTATGACTTTAAAAGGGGGCTGTGTAATTTATATGTAGTAAAACACACTCATTTTCAGTGCACAGTTGATGCATTTTGACAATCATACACACCATGCAAACACCATCACAGTCAGGGTATAGAACATTTCCATCAATTCAAAAAGTTTTCTCCTTCCCCTTCTTGGTCAGCACATCCACAAACTCTAGAGCCAGGCAAGCTCTAGACCCAGCCCTCCACTGAACTCCAGGAGTTGGGAGCAGGCCCAGCTCTGAGTTCAGCTGCTCTTTGTCCTGGTGGCTTGTGACCCTGTGTGGTCAACTCAGGTGGCTCCTAGGTTCTTGGTCTCCTTAGCATATTGCATTAGCATAATGATTCCTCTGCAGAACAAGTTTTCATTCCTTGCTGCCTCTTCTGGAAATCTGTGAAATAATACTTTTGGGGATGTAGCTAGCCTTGCCCAAAGCCTTTTTGTATTCAGGTTTTGGTAGATCCTGGGCCCACAGTCCAAGATACACAAGGCCCTAGTTGGGCAGAGATTTGAATTCTTTGGCTGGTTTGACCGAGATCAGGGGGAGGACATGATAAATTAAATAGAAGAAGTGTGGGTCTTGGGTTACAGCTGCCCACAGAAAGCAAACTCTAAATGAGAGAGAAGGAAATAAAAGGTCATTTGATGAATACGCCATACATTTTCAATCAAGCAGATAACACCTTAACTTAGCACATTTTCATCAGTGATAATTATCTGTGAAGCTTGTGAAGTCGTTTACTGGCAGTTCCCAGAAAGAAGTTGACATTTCAAACTCATTGGGGTTCAGAATTTATATTACTCATTTGTAACCTGCTTGTTGACTTAACTCAGTCTTCACAGGTCTCATTAGTAATTCTTTGTACCTTTTTTTTCCCACATAGAGCACCAGTGGGGTCAACATCAGCATAAAGACACTCCCCTCCCTGAGACCTTATCTACTTGGGATCTGCCATGTAAGAAATCCAGAAACCTTCTCTTTCTATAAGGAATTCACCAAGAATTAAGTCATTTTTTAACTACACAGCTAAGATCAATATTACATGCTGGCTAGTCAAACAAGGAGGAATCGTTCATGCTGATGTAACCCTCACCAACAGTACCGTCATTTCTAGTTCATCCTGAGCTACTTGCTCATGTAGTCAACCACTAGTAGGCAGAGCATGGTGAAATGGGTAAGATGTTTCTTGGTTTTTAGAGAAATTGTAGTCAAGAGAAGACAAAGCATTTCCCACTCCAGGGAATCTCTGCTTTAATACTGAGAGTCAGTCATGTGGATGCACAAATATACATGCAAGTTCTTCTACATTGTGTACTAATGGGACAGAGTTGGCCAGCCATTACGCCAATAAGAAGAAAGATGGAGACAACATAATATATTCATTTTCTATTGCTCCTGCAACAAATAACCATGCACTTAATGCTTTAAAACAGCGTACATTTATTATTGACAATTCTGGAGGTCAGAAGTCTGAAATGAGTCTCATAGGGTCAATGTGTTAGCAAGACTGGTTTCTTTTGGAGTCTTGGGGAGATGCTTCTGGTTATGTGTGTTTGCTTGTTTTGCCTTTTCAGATTCTAGAGTTGGCTCTTGTGTTGGAGGGTGGTGGGGTGGGGGAAGGTATTGCTTGACTCACGGTCTCTTTAAAGCTAGTAGTCTTGCATCTCCAAATTTTACTTCACTTGGATATCACAGCACCTGTGACAATGTCCTGCTTCCCTCTCATATACACCCATGTAGTTCAAATATAAATCTATATATGGATTTTCTACTTATTTTTTATTGAAAACAATCACTCTGTCTCAGGTCTGGGTAAAATTCAGAGCTGTCTGCTGTAAGGTGATAGTGAAAGAAGGATAAATCAGTGACTTTAGGGTCTGTCAGGACAAACAAGACAAGTGAACATGATGTCTTATAGTTAAAGGAGTCAGTAAAGTGTAGTAGTTAAAATAGAGGGATCTGTCTGGAGCCCAGTGGTCTCAATCATGGCTCCATCGCTTTCTAGGCTTACACTTTGGGCAAACTACTTATGCTTTTTGTGCCTCAGTTTCCTTTTTTATAAAACTGTGTCTACCTTGTAGGATTCTGTGAGCAAGAGATGAACTAATAAGTACAAAGTAATTCAGCAATGTCTAGTAAATAATAACCCCCAATAATTCTCAGTGATTGCATTGACATTTAATTTATTTAATTTAATTCATTTAAATTATTTATGTATGATAATTGTCCACTAATAATAATCTCCAGATAATATTGATTTCTTCTTTTCCCTGAACTCTGATAATATTTAAAACTTAGTTAAACTGTTTAACTTGGGTTTTTCTTTTATTGTTTGTCAATTCCTTTTTTGTGCCAACATATGTCTTTTTTAAAAAAATTAAATTGTGACTTGTCAGGGCCACAGTTCTGTCTGTCTTTGATTTTAGTTGTTGCTTTTTTTTTTTGTCTTTCCTGGACTTGTCTAGGTACAAACATAGGGAACTTTTTGATTGCATTGAGAAATTAATTTGCATAAAGTCTTGCATTTAGGCTGTGTTCTGTTTAGTTGATGAGGAAAATGATTTAGCAAGCAATTTAACAGCATAAGCACGAATGTTGATGGTATTGAAATTGTGCTGTTTGGACACTAGGGTAACATCCATGCACATGCACACAGTTGATATTATCATTATGAAGTATTTTTAATATTCATTAAAACATTCCCTACAGGAACATGTCACAAGCACCAGGCAACATGTATTTTACCCTCCTGTGGTTGCTTCATGTTCTTGAAAATAATGGACTGCATTAAGGAAAGGATACACAATATCCCATACCTGATGTTGACCCCACAAGCTAATTAGGGTTACTTGTATGTTACTATTTACAAAGCAAACAAAGTCAGGACTATTAACTCATCATGGTTCCAATGTTCAAATGATGCACCATCAGGATTCTACCTGCAAATCCCAGCCCTACTCCTCTCAGTGTTGGTAACATTTAAAGTAGACTCTGTGAAGTATGACAAGAGGGCCAGAGGGAGATCCAAATGAGGTAAGTGGGCTGGTGCAGGGCAATGAAGAATGGTGGGAACTGTGGGATCCTTAGAAAGTGGGCACAACCAAAGACAACTGTAACCATGAAGAATCAGCAGCCTGTCTGGGCAGAAATACATGCCAATCAGGTAGAGGAAGTGGGGGCAGATGGTAGAGTCATGTTCTTGGTTGGTAACTTATGTGTTCTTCCTACAGCATCATTTTCTTACAGAGGTCTTTATTGTAAAGTGATGCTGTAGGAAGAACACATAAGTATTTCAAGTAAACATACTGGACCTTCAGTAGGGATTGGTTTGCTTTGGGTACTGACCTCAAACTTTCCATCTTATGATTTGAAAATATACTGACAGACTCCAACTGTGAAAGTTATTTCTCTGAGGAAATTGCCTAGATAGTTGATGTACCATCATATATATACTCTTGATGTTTCTTTTTCAATGACAACAGGTTTACCAAGTTATAGATATGGGTGTCATCAAATAAGTTATATTTTTACATTTTGTTACATTTGGCAATGTGGTAGGAATTTGTTTGTTTGTTTGTTTGTTTGCCCCCCCTTCACATTTCTTGTCACAAAGTATTCTCATGATTCTTTGAAGATCCAGTTCACTCCTGGTTTTTATATCAGGTAAAACTGACTACAGATTAGGCACTCAGAGTGGAGCGTATGTCCTTGGCGCCAGGCTCTAACTAGCATATTCTATGTCCCTGATTATAGTGATTGGTTTAAAGATGGGTTCATAGACCATCAGATGTGATAAAATTCACAAAATTATTCTTTGGGTACTTCGTGGAATGAGTTTTTGACTAGTTCTTGCTGGACTTGAAGTGAATAAAGCATGCAGTTGAAAGATGCTTGCTTTGACATGAAAATGAGATTAAGAATCCAAAAGCATCAAAGTCATAGATGACAACTGAGTTCACATGTCTTAATAGCCCTTTCTGAACTTTGATCTCAGCTTAAAATGGCTTTATTACTAGATATACATTTACGACTGTTATTCACTTTCTCTTTCTAATTTGAATTGACTTTTCTGTTTCCTTGCATATGAAATAATCCTTGCAGACAGACAGAATGAGTGAATGAAAGCCAGTACAAATTAGGAGCCCAAAGCAAATAAACTCCACATATTACATTTATCTAAGTTAACTTATATGTATATGAGACATACAATTGAATTACCTCATGGTAATCTTGGTGGGTGTTAGTAATTAGATCCCATGTGACAGGGAGGGAAATTGAATTTCAGAGAGACTAAGTGACTTGTCTTACTAGATAAATTTGTGTTGAGAACAGTTTTAGCTTCACAATATGGGTATCTCTCAGCCTCTCATAAGCCTCAGCTGCATCCCATTAAGATAATAATAGAGCCTCTAGGATTGATTAGTGAATTTTTTATATTACTTAAACAATTCCCAAAATGTAAAACTTAGAATACATGTGAATGGAAATTTGAGCAAGCTATAAAAATTCCCTACTGTTTAATGGCTGATATTGCCTATAAACGATAAAAATTACTACTGGATTGAGGTCTGATTTTTAATAATGCTAGTTTTATATCTGGATCCTTGTAGACATTTCATATACTGACTTTAAAGCCCTTCATTCCTGTTTGTCTTTAGGTCTTTTAATCTCCACCTTGCCAATGAAACGGCAATGTTTATTAAGAAAGAGCTGTGTGATTCATGTCTTTGTGAGTTCAGTTTGTGAGTTGTACAAACTGAAAACTGTAGTATGTTGCATTAGATAAGTGATTCTTGCTGCTATAACAAATGAATCACAGTATTTCAGTGGCTTTACATGTTCAATATGTTATTTCTGACACACCACAATGATCTAATGTCCATGATTATGTTTGGCAGGTGACCTATCTCCCTGTCTTAATTTCTGCCATTGTCTAGGGCCTCAAAATGGTCTGCTCCAGCTGGTGGAGGGGC
>NW_006963049.1:0-688 GCF_000164805.1 Carlito syrichta
CCTCGCTTCCCCAGCTAGATGTGAGGGGCCCTGAGAAGGTCAGATGGGAGCCCCATGGTCTGCTGAGCCTGAGTCCTGCTGGAGCAGTGAAGGGGTGGAGGTCCCTGAAAGAAGCCTCCACTTCCCGGGCCTCCAACTGAGGCAACTGAACACCTGGAGGAACAAACAATGGGGGTTCCATGTGCCGAGAGCTCCCTCGGAGTCTTTGGCCTCTCTGAACCTCTCCAGCTAACGGCACTGCCTCTCCACCCCCAGGGCCATGACACACTTGGTTCCCTGGCCTTATCTTTTCCTCCCTACCCACCATGTCTGCCTCCACACCCTCCTTCTGCCCCGCCACGTCTGACCCATCACTGGAGCTTCACTGTTCTGGGTGTGGTTCTCAGTCCCAGGCGAAGTTGGCTTCTCCTGGTGTCAATTATCAGGATGTAGGTATTTCATATCATGTCATGTCATGTCATGTCATCTCATCTCATTTCATCATTTCTTTTCATTTCATCTCATTTCATCTAATTTAATCATTTCATTTCATTCCATTCATTTCTTCATTTCATTTCACCATTTCATTTCATCATTTCATCATCTCATCTCATCTCATGTACTCATCTCATTTCATTTCTTCATTTCAATTCATTCTTCATTTCAGTTCATTTCATTTCATCATTTCAATTCATCATTTTAACTCATC
>NW_006963050.1:0-779 GCF_000164805.1 Carlito syrichta
CTTCCTTGTTTCTTCAGCTTACAGATGGTGTGTTGTGTGACTTCAAAGTCTCCATAACTGTGTGAGCCAATTCTCATAATTAATCCACTGTTGTGTATTTATGTTGATGTCGATCTATATCTATATCTATATTGTCTATCTATATCTATATCTATACCTATATCCATCTATATCTATGTCCCATCGGTCTTATCTCTCTGGAGAACCCTAATTAATACACAGGATCACAGATAGTTGGGTTTTGACAAAATTTTTTTCTCAATGAGGTAATGCTTCAGTCAAGAATCATTTACATGTTCCCTGAGCCCTTGCATGAGAAATCCTCTAGAGCAGTGCTTCTTTACCTCTAATGTGCCTAGGACTCATCTGGGGATCTTGGGAAAATACAAAATCAGTAGGACTGGAGGAAGGCCTGAGATTCTTTGATCTAGCAAGCTCCCAGGTATGCAGATGCTGTCAGTACATGGTCAACATTTTGAGACACCTGGCTAGACAATAGGACTATAAGTGAACATGCTAAAAATTATTAGGTGATGTCAAATTGCTCTTCAAAGTGGATGAACCTGTCTACACTCCCATTGGCAGCATAAGTCAGTTTTATTTGTGTACTTTCCCACCAACAGTTTTAATTTTCAGATGGTTTATGTCAGTGGATATGAAGGTATTTTGCTTAAATTCATTTTTCTCTGATAACAGGAAGTTGAACCTCCTTTCAGATTTTTATTATGTATCTGGTCTTGCTCTTCTGTGTATATCTTGTTACTTATTTGGGGCTTTCT
>NW_006963051.1:0-983 GCF_000164805.1 Carlito syrichta
AACAGCAAAACATTAATTTGCATCAAATAATTAGCTTTAAAACGGTTAAATCAAATAGTAATACATTGTACAAAAATTCCCAAAAAAAGACTTCTAATATTATTGTTGTATTTTGCTAAATTAACACTTTAACTCTGAGGTGTGTATTTCCAATTGATTGCCTTTGTTAATCACATAAAGTCCTGACATAATATTTAAATGAACATCTCTGTGTTCTCAAAAGTATAACACTCAACTTTTCTCAAGTTATAAATGTGAAAAGCCATTAGTAATCACTGGTTATTTCTATATTCTCACATGCATAGAAGGAAGAAATGAAATGACACATTAAACAAGGGGGTGTGCACACACACACACACACACACACACTCCAGAACTATGTTTTGGAGGGGGGGGTCTTTTATGGTACAGGCTTCCCCCCTTAGGTAAGTGTTTTAGGAATCCATCAGCATCAGTGTACCAGCTATGCTGCATTTTCTTCAGCTAATTTTTTGGTGTGTGCGGTGTTTTTTTTTTTGAGATTTTTTCAACACATTTGTCTATTTCACAGTGCATGATTTACTAGTGCACCTGCCTAAACTGCGCTGAGCACTCAGCTGTCTTTTGACTCAAAGACAGCATGTCCCCCAGGCCCTACTTTCCTTATTCACCAGATCTTGCTCAGAGCGACTGTTTTGTTTGTTTTGTTTTCCCAGATGAAAAATATCTTCAAAGAGAAACATTTTGTCGATGTGGAAGAGGTGAAACAAAAATCGTCAGAAACACTAAAATACATCAAAATTGCGAGTTCTAAAACTGTTTTGAGTGGCTGAAAAAGCATCTTTAAGGTATATTGCATCAAGCACAATACTTTGAAGTTGAAAAAAGTTTAAACATAAGAATAAATACACAATTAAAAACATATATTTCTGTTTTTTTTCGGATCCCCTTGTATTTCTCATTTAAATATGATTTGAGAGTTTTATCTAAGCTAAAATTTTACC
>NW_006963052.1:0-9383 GCF_000164805.1 Carlito syrichta
TTTTTTTTGAGTTGGAGTCTCAGTCTGTCGCCCAGACTGGAGTGCAGTGGCCGCTCCTGGCCCCGCAGCCTCGACCTGCTGGGCTCCGGCGCTCCTTCCGCCTCAGCCTTCCCAGTAGCTGGAATTACAGGCATACAGTACCGCACCTGGCTGATTTTTTGATTTATTGTAGAGATGAGGTCTTGCTGCCCAGGCGGGTCTCGAACCTGCGGGCTCAGGCAATCCACTCACCTCAGCCTCCCAGAGGCGCGGGATTACAGGCTGAGCCACCGAGCCTGGCTTCAAAATCAAACTTTCAAAAAACAAGTAAATTATTTCGTATTCTTTCAGCTACTGAGGGGGAAATAAACTATTTTGCTTCAATATTTTCCTCTCAGATTAATTTTTATTTCAAAAAAAGCTGGTGAAATGAAAAAGTGTGTTATTCATAATTCAAGAATTTGATTATCTTAATGTTGTTGTTTCAATTCTACCATGTTGGACAAGCATTGAGATTTTAAAAACTGTAACTCTAACATGAAAATGATGTCGCACAATAAATATGCTATAAAGTGTACTTATGATGAATAATAATGTCTGTTGTAGTTTTCTTTTAAATTAAAAATATATGACTAACTTGAATCTTGGGGAATATTATGATCCTTGTCCTGAAACAAGTAGGCCAACCTCAAGGAAATTTTGATAGTGATAAGATTGGAATAGTAGTAATCAAACAGCTGCTCTTTAATAATCATCATTTTCTAGACATATGCTAGGCGCATTGACACATATTTCTGTATCCAGTTTCATTTGAACTTTACAATATCCCTTCATCTTAAGATCATTTCATTACAAAAGACAGCTGCCGCCCATTCAGATAAGCGTAAAAAAAACAAAACAGGGAAGTCCAAGGAAGGAAACAGGACAGCTGACAGGCCACGCGAGGAGGTGGTCCAGATTTGAGGTCCAGGAGCTGAAGTTTCGCTCTTTGTTCATATGTGGTGTCCCCCTGTGTCATCTGTTTTTCCACATGGCTACTCCGTTCTCCTTACTCCCTTGTTGAACATTATTTCCTGTTTACTTACCTATTTACTTAAATCTCTATCAAGAGGAAACCCTTAGTCTTGGGGGTCCACCTCATCTTACAGTTCAATCGCCTCTCATCAAATTAAATCAGTTGTGGCATTTCCAGTTGAAAGGATGTGATGAGCCAAGCACACACGAGGCCTCGGATCCTGTAGGTCAGATAATTTTATGTTCAAAAGATGGAACCATCAGAGGAAGGACCACATTTTCTAAGAAACACCAGTAAAGTAATGGATAAGAAATGACCTTTGGTTCCGCCAGTGAGTTAGGGAACATGATTCTCATTTTACGTTTAAGAAAACCTCAGAAAAGTCCAAACCTGAGTCTAGTCTGACTTGTGATCAGAGAGACCAAAGTATGAACCCTGGATTAGCCATCCGTATCTCTGTAACTTTTGGAAAGTTACTTAGCTCTTCTAAATATTGAATTCCCTGATGGCTAGAAAGAGGAAATAAAATGCATCCTACACTAAAATGCTTAGAATTTAGCGTTTACCCAACTAGAAGCATATAACCCACCTCCCACCCCATAGTCAAAGACCAGAGGGGGGATGGTCATGTCTACAAATGCACTCAAAAAGGCTTCAGAACTGTAGATTATAAACCGAAGAAGGGCAGAGCTGCAGAGAGAGCTGAGTGCCCTGCATAGAGATTTATAGAAGTTTAATGTTTATTTTGTACTCTTGAGAGGAAAAAAATCAGAAAATAGCAGAAATAAAAGTGTAGTATATAAGAGCAAGCTGATAGTAACATTGATTTACCTCTATTATTTTCTTTGCTGTGTGTAACAACATCCCTGACTTTTTCTAAAACAGGTAATGAATTTTCCAGGCAAGAGTGGCCTTGTGTGAGTATTATTTTTGTTATTTTCTTTTGTGCAAATACCAAGGAATGATACTGCATTCCTCATGTGGAAGTAAGAAGCTGTTAGATGCTGCAAAGAGAAAAAAGATTTAGAGAACTTGTGAATCAGGGAAACTGAAGGTCACATAAATGCTGAGAAGGCTGCTGGAATTTCCCACCAGATATGGTCTAAGCCCATTTTATCTAGATTTTAACATGCAGAGATATCTCAGCTTATAGCATGATTGCATATATCTTAAGTAAATGTAGATATATAGATTAATTATAGATAAATAAAAATAGATAATTGTGTATCTTACATATATTTGTTAAAGGTAGAAATCAGCAGAAGACAAATTGGAAAGAAAATGGTGTTGGAGCCAGAAAGACCCAGGTTCAAGTTTCACGTCAACTACATAGAAATATGTAACCTTGAGAATTTTGCTTAATTCCTCTGATTCAATTTTTTCTTTTCTCAAAGAGAGATGTTAGTATAACCTCATAGGAATACAGTAAATCCTCACTTAACGCCATCTATATGTTCTTGGAAACTACAACTTTAAGTGAAATGACATACTGTATAACAAAACCAATTCCACCAGAGACTGATTGATATCAATAAGAGTGAAGTACTTACAGCATTGTCATTTTGCTTAAAGTCACAGTTTCCAAGAACCCATACACGATGTGAAGTGAGGACTTTCTGTATATGTAATGTGCTTAATACACTTGCATATTTTATGTGAACATTGGGTGATATCTGAAGGGTCAATGGATGCAATCGAGCATGGGCTCTGGACCTGAGCGTGCTTCGTAGTTATGTACCCTTGAGACAATGACTTACCCTCTGTTTTAGTCAGAGTTCTCTGGATAGAAAGATTACGTATACATAAATAAATTTTTTATAAAGAATTGGCTTGTGCAATTATGGAGGTTAAGAAATCCCAATACCTACAGTTGGCAAGCTGAAGACCCAGGAGAGCCAATTATGTAGTTCCAGTCTGAGTCCGAAGGCCTAAGACCAGGAGATCCAGTGGTGTGAGTTCTAATCAGAAAGCTGGCAGGCCTGAGATGCAAGAGGAGCCAATGTTTCAGCTGCATCTGAAGGCGGGAAAGACCGATGTCCAAGCTCAAACAGGCTGGCAGGAGGAGTTCTTTCTTATTAATAGGAGGGCCAGCCTTTTTGTTCCATCAGCACCTTAACTGATTGGATGAGAGTCGCTTACATTGAGGAGGCAATCTGCTTGCTTTATTTCGTTTACTGATTCAAATGTTAATCTCATCAAAAAACACTCTCACTTATAGAAACACCCAGAATAATGTTTGACCAAATGTCTGGACATCCTATGGTCCAGTCAAGTAGACACACGAAATCAACTACCACACCTTCAATGAGCCTCAATTTCCTCAGGTAAAAAGGGGCAGAATTGTAATATTAACCCTTATAGGTAGTTATGAGGATCCAGTAACTCAATGTCAAGTAACTTACAACATTCTCTGGCATATGATAAGCACTATGTGTGGATATGCTGAAGCAAACACATAATTAAAACAGAGGGAAAGGATTTGTCTCCTACCTTTCTGCATTTTTTGCATTCCTCTTTGTCTCAGGGAAGAACTCATTTTTTTTCCATCTCATTTCATGTTTGAGTTTCAGATTCAGTCTCTACTCTTATAAATGATTTCTTCCTCCAAATATCTTATTCTCTTAAAAAAAACTATTTGATTTCATTATAAGTGGATTAAAATAATACACAAAAAGAGTCTCCTTGTAGACTAGCATTCCTACTGAGAACAGCAAAAGAAAAAGCTTGCTTTTTTAAATAAAAATATCATTACTCATGTCTTACCTATTGCCTTTTAAAAATTAGATATACAGCCGGGCTCGGTGGCTCAGCCTGTAATTCCACGCCTTTGGGAGGCTGAGGTGAGTGGATTGCCTGAGCCCGTGGTTTCGAGACCCGCCTGGGCAGGCTAGACCTCATCTCTACAATAAAAAAAAAAAAAAGCCGGGTGTGGTAGCGCACGCCTGTAGTTCCAGCTACTTGGAAGGCTGAGGAGGAAGGATCGCCGGAGCCCAGCAGGTCGAGGCTGCGGTGGCCGGGTGCGGCCACTGCACTTCGGTCTGGGTGACAGAGTGAGACTCCAACTCAAAAAACAAACAAACAAACAAACAATAAAAATTAGATATACTAAAACTACACAAGTAGAGTGGGAAAGAAATTAATACAGATTTTTTTTCTATTATATGAAATCAATTTTGTAAATGAACAGACTATATAATATAGACACAGTTTTCACTCAGATAACTGAATTTTACCGTTCTTATTTCTGAGTTTTCTTTTAACCAGGTTTTCACATGAAATCTTTCTAAATGTCTTTTGTTCTTGTCTCCTTCCTTAAATATTATATAACAAAGTTTTTAAATATTTTCAAGATGTCTCATTTATCAAATATTAAATATCTGTGTACAACTAGTTAATGGGTTTTCACTGATTCCCTTTCTATCAATTGTGATTAAAAAGTCTCAGCTTAGATTCTAATCTAATCTTTATTGTCCACGAAGAGCACTGAGTTTGTTTAAATCTCCCAGACATTTGGACATGGGTGTGGCTGAAGAACTGTGACTCAAATGGGTGGTACAGTATTAAGAAGGTAAGCACTTCCACAAAAGAACGTCAAAATCTCTTGCCGCCCTTGTGATTGGAGCATGTGGGTTGCCAGGGTGTCACCAATGACCTCATGGAAGGAGGATAGAAATACTGTTATAGACAAGCAACTCGTTTCTAAGTTCTTTCTGGATACTTCTTTCTGGGGTTTAATCCTGAAATGTCATGTCTGTTTTCTTGAAACAAGAAGGCATCAAGACAAAAGTAAAATATCCTAAAGTTTTTGAAAAACAATTTGGTTTCAAGGCTCCCTTAAAGATCTATCCATTCTCTGTTAACTGGCAGGTTACCAAATAGGAGGAAGCAGTGTGTTGAGAGGAGAACATAGAAAGTGCGTGGGTTCAGTTACAGAAGGTTTCACAACTTGATGTGGAAAGAGAAAACTTTGGAAGCTCCATAAACTTTCAGTTGACCTAAGCCAGGCTGGCATTTCATAGACAAGAAACACGAGGCCCATCTCTTTTCTTCCTCTGTATTTATTCAACAAACTATGTGGTGTGTGACAATTCACAAAACTTGAACTTTTCCCTGAAAGCTGCAGGAAGTCATTAAAGGATTATAAGCAGATTTTGATCAGATTTGGATTTGAGAATATAATTGCGCATTAACATGAAGGAGGAAGCTAGAAGGAAGCATATCTGGAGGCAGGGAAGACGGCTAACTGTTTGCATAATTATTCAGATAAGAAGGAATAAAGGCCTGGATTTAGGCTGTTTCTGGGGCAATGGAAGAAAGATGGATAGGAGAGCTGTGATGGAAATAGAATCCACAGAGCTTGGAATCTTTTCCAATTAGAGCCCATTTTTACCCTATAGGTTTAAAGTCTAGACTGATACCACTCAAAAGCTGGTCTTCGTGAATGAGTTTTCTACTTCACAGAACAGTGTTATCAGAGGGTGTCTCCGGTGACCAACATTTAGTGACTGTTTTCAGCAATGAAAAACTTACATGAGAGACAAAATAAAGCATGATCTCAATTGTGATCATCAAACAGCCAGAGCTCATAATCTGCGTTCATACCAAAAACTAATTGACAGAATCTTTGAATGACTACCCCAAAAGCCTCCACAACTTCTGAAACAGGGTGTTGAACAGGACAATGGTGGTGAGAAGGAGCTATTTAGAAGTCTTTACAATTTTGAGATGGGATGACAAGATTAGTAAAGATTAGATTAGAGATGCTGCATACAGAGAAAGGGGATCCAGAAGCCAGAGGAGGATCGGGTGCTGAAATTGGGACGTGAAACTGAAGCTGCCTGTGAAACAGTCAAGGGGAGTTAACATAAAAGACACGCTCAGTACAGCTTTGCAGCTTCATAGGAAGGCCTGGTCTATGTAGGTTTATAATTCAAGTACGAGCCTATATATCTATCAGAGTTGAAATCATGCAAGTCAGTTAGGTCCAAAAGCTATAACAAGAAAGCCACAATTCTTGATAAGACAAAATATTAGGGGAAAATAAACCTATGTATTAGGTGTCTGGGTCACTTCAAATTTGGGACCTGATCTTTGAAATGGCTCCAGTCTTTAATTGTTAACACAAATAGCCCCCATTTTATGTTTCCTAAATAGTCTGCATTTTATCCTATTTTTATTAGAAGTATTTTGACATCACCTTTTTAGTTACTTCATTTTTGAAATGTAACTCTAATGATTCTAGATTTTATAACTAGTTAGTTGGCGTAAAGTTGGCATGATCTTCATATTATCTGTTCAGGAAATTTCTGAAACTTATTATTTTTTTACCAAGTTTTAGAGCAATAGTGTAGGATCTGGAATGTGAACAATTGGCTTGTATCCTCAACTCAATTCATTTTTTAAAAGCTTCAGTCACTATAAAACTCAATGCATCTACATAAATGGAAATCGATTTAACTGATTTTGACAGATTTGCTCCATTGCGTTCAATTCAAAACTCATTTATACATAGTATTCCAGAATAAGGTTATTACAATGTACAACAGAAATAGAATTTTTTTAAAAGCATAAAAATTACAATTTTGCAAAGGCTTTACTTTATATGAATTTTCAGTTAAATAAAAATGTTTTAATTTAATCACATATAAATTTGTAATATGCTTGCACTCTGTAAGAGCTAATAAATCTATGAATCCATTGATCTGAAAAAGATTTAAATGGCTACCAGTTACCAGCATTAATGGTTATGAACACTTTCTCATGAATTTTCACTGTGCAGAATTATTATCCAGTGTATTCAACGTGATGATTGTTTATTGAGCTCATTTTAAACATGATGCATCAAATACTAAATAGCTGTATCACAAAATACTGTACTAGAATATCTAAGAAGAAAGGACTTAAGCAATAGGCCTGCCTGCCCTTCTCTACCTTTCTGAAGTTGGGCGATGGATGTCCCAAAGAAAGAAAGGAAGCATGTTAGCTCATCTAATTGCCTTACAGATATCATAATGGCAGATCTCCTGGCAAACAAACTAAGTGGTTCTGGCCAACAGGAGAGAACTTATCTACAAAACACCTTTCGTCAATGTTTTGCCCTCAGTGAATAAACCTGGAATCTATAGCCTTGTAGGACATGGATTTATGGAAAATGTCACAAAATCTATGTAGCTAAGAAATCATGATCTAAGTGGCTTCTTCTGTGCAAGACTTAGGCCAGAACACATCTAATGCAAGAAGAAAGAATCTGACAAGTCACACTGGTGTCCCAGAACCCTTTCTGCTGTGCCTGTGACATGTAATTACATTTATCATTGCAGTTACTAGTAAAACTTGCTTCTGAGGAAGTTCTCTGATTCCATGACTCTCATTTGCCAGTCTAATTCTTGATGTATCTCAATGTTCACATAACGTATCTGAAGTAATCTAGGATGCTATGAATAGACCACCTGAATTTCACTCATAGTAAACTGCATTTAAAAACACTCAATGATGGAGGTGTATCAAAGAGTACATTAGCTGACTGAAAAAACTCTCAGTTGCCAAAATTGGAACAGTTTTGTAATAAAATAAATAAGTAGTAATGAATTATATCCCAAAGTATTCTTAGAAAGCCATGATTTGAAACTTAAGTAAATAAAGAATTGCTTAAATAAATAAATGGGGAAGAATAGACAAATCCTATGGAGGCATCTGGCAAGATTAAAAGTTCCAGCCAAAATACAGGACTGATGTGAAAAAGTAAGAAGAGTCGGTCTTCTGTCTTGCCCACTGCAATTTTCTTACAATGCTTTGATAATATCTAGCAGTCATATGATTGACATTTAATGTGGAGTTGATTTTAAAATCACACACAGTTTAATTATACATACTCTGGGAATAATCACTGAAGAGGCTAGGGGTATTTCAGAAAGTGTAGAACTTTTTTTAATTCTGGAAAGTATAGGATGGACGTGGCCTCAGGAGCTTACTAATATTTGTTCTAAGGACAAATGAAGAAAAGGAAAGTGTTTTTAGGTCTATCAGTAAAGAATGTGGATAAAAGGAAGATGACTAATATATAGGTTAGAACGATTTGTGTGATTATTAACTTTTAATGATACTTCTGCAAAATAAAATAGAAACTGGCATTGTATTAACTCAAGAAACTGGGTTTCCCTAACCCAGGAACACTGAGCATGACTATGTTTGCTTTCTTTGCTGAAAAGCAGTCTAACTCCTCCTCTAAAAAAAAAAAAAAAAAATCTCAAGGTCTCAGTGCTTTCACTGGCATGTTTTATAAAACAAACATTAAGAAATAAATGTTACCAATTATGTACAATTTCTTCTCAATTCAGGAGGAGGAAAAATGTCTCAATTTATTTCATGGGGTCAGCATTGTCTGCTATTAAAACCAGATAAATACATTACAAGAAAACTACAAGTTAATATTTCTTATGAACATAGATTTTTTAAAAAAATCCTCAACAAAACATTAGCAACTTGAATTCAGAAGCATATAAAATCATAATCAATTGGAGTTTATTCTGAGATTGCAAGGTGATTCAAAATCTTGGAAAATGAATGTAATATACAATATTAATGAAATAAAGAAGTAACACTACATAATCATATCACTAGGTACATAAAAGCATTTGATAAAATTTATTATTCACTTAGAATGAAAACTCAGTAAAGTACAAGTAAAGGAAGTTTCTTATCTTAATAAAAGCAAACTGATACTAGAATGTATATGGAAAGATAAAGGAACAAGAATATTTGAAATAATTTTGAAAGGAACAAAGAGGAATCACAGTATCTGACTTTAAGACTCAGGTTACAGTAATCAAGATAGTCATGTAGATCAATGGAACAGAATAGAGAATCTAGAAATTGATGCATACATATATGATCAAGTTATCTTTGATAAAGGTAAAAGAAAACACAAAATAATATTTTCAACAAATGGTGCTGGAATAATTGGACATTCTATGTAAAACATGAGCCTCTTCTTACACTTTCCAGTTTGTAGAAATCGATTTAAAATGAATCATAAACATAAATGCAAAGTCATAAAATCTACAAAATAACCTAGAAGAAAATACTCATAACTTTGGTTTGGAAAATACTACTTCAAATACTTTGGAACTTTGGTTAGGAAAATGCTACTTCATATACTTTGGAGCTCTGATGCTTGGTGCATATATGTTGGTAAGTGTTATGTCTTCTTGGCAAAATGATCCTTTCATTATTATGTAATGCTCTTCTTTGTCTCTTGCAACAGCTTTGACTAAAAGTCTATTTTGACTGAAATTAGGATAGGCACCCTTGTTCTCTTGCACAGAATGCCCTCTTCTCTTTTTGCATAGAACATCTTTTGCCATACTTTCACTATCAACCCATAAATGTC
>NW_006963053.1:0-1359 GCF_000164805.1 Carlito syrichta
CAGATGACTAAACTAGATGATTTAAGCAGATAGCCAGTTGGCTACCCAGCTGACTTAACTCACAGACATCATTAGCTAGCCAGGTAGCTATCTAGCTTACTTAACTATCTAGTTACCTACCTTGCCAGTTGGCTTGCTGGTTCTATTAACTAGCTGAATTAACCAGCTAACCAGCTAGCTAGTAAACTGACTTAACTTACTCACTACCTAGCTAGCCAGCATCTGTAAATTATTAGCTAACTAGCTAGCTACCTAGCTTACAAGCTGACTTAAATAGTTACCAGGCTAGCAAGCTAGCGGATTTAACAAGCTGGCTGACTAGTTATCTTGCTCATTTTCTAACGTACTTTCTAGGTGACTTAATCATTTGACTTAACTTGTTATCTAACAAGCTAGCTAGCTGACACAGCCAGCTGACTTAACTCATTAGCTAACTAGCCAGCTAGGTGACTCATCCATCTGACTTATCTCATTAGCTAACTAGCTAGCTAGCCTACTCATTCAGCTGAATCACCCCATTTGCTGACTACCTAGCTATCTTACTCAACCAGCTGATTTAACCCGTTAGTTAACTAGCTTACTACCTGACTCAACGTGCTGATGTATCCCATTAGCTCACTAGCTAGCTAGCTGTATTAACCAGCTGACTAATTTAGAAAGTTAACTTAACTGGCTGACTTAACACATTAGCTAGCTGACTTTACATGAATTAAATAGTTAGCTAATTATTTAACTAGCTGAATTGCTAGCTGATTTAATAATTAGCTAACTAGTCAGGTAGCAGACTTAAATAGCTGACTTAAATTGTTAGCTAACTATTGAGCTGGCTGACTTAGTTAGATAGCTATTTAGCTAGCTGACTTAGCTAGCTGACTTATCTACTTGGATAACGAGATAGATAGCTGACTTAATGAGTTGGTTAACGATTTAGATAACTGTCTTAACTTGTTGGGAAACGAGTTAACTAGCTGGCTTGACTACTTGGCTAATGAGTTAGCTAGGTGACAACATTTTAGCTGATGAGTCGGCTGACTACTTAGCTCGTTTAACATGTTGGCTGACTACTCGACTGACTTGTTAGCTGGCTTATCAAGTTGGACCACTAGTTGGCAGACTAGTTAGCTGCGTCAACGTGTTGACTAATGAGTTGGTCCACTAGTTAGCTCGGTTAACTAGCTGTCTGCTGGTTTGATGACCTAATTAGTCAGCCAACTAGTTCACCAACTTGTTAGCTGGCCTAACTAGGCGTCTTACTAGTTAGCTGAGCTAACTTGTCAGCTTCAAGTTGGTTGACAAGTAGGTTGATTGGTTAGCTGACTTAGTTGACCAGCTAGTTCAACCGACTGGTTAGCTGACTTA
>NW_006963054.1:0-608 GCF_000164805.1 Carlito syrichta
GGGACTTTTTGTTCCCCTACCTGAAAATTTTCTCATCAAGTCAGAAGCATCCTCCCATCTGAGAAACATGACTATCTATGAAACTTCCAATGCATGCTTGACCAGACACACACACACACACACACACACACACACACACACACACACACACACACAAATTCATCATTTGATCTGCTCCTTCATAACTCAACAAGATTGGCCTGTGGCTATGACAGAGAGAAAGGGTATGTTAGAGACACTTGGACCTAATCTTACTTAGAGAAATATTTAATTTGCTCCCCTCAGCAAAGTTAAAAACTTTGACGAGCTGTGAACCTTCCAAATGTGGAGTCTTTATACAAAAGTACTCATTACCATTTGTCAAAAATTGTCTCCACATTGCTCAACTTAAAAGGCAGACAAGTATTTTACACTTTGTGATCAAAAGATGATAAGAAGGGAAAATACTTATTTTCATTATTTTTTTTGAGTCAGGTTTTCACTCTGTCACCTAGCCTGGAGTGCAGTGGCATGATCAAAGCTCACCACACCCTCGAGCTCTGGGCTCAGGCACCCCTCCCACCTAAGTCTCAGTCTCCCAAATAGCTAGGACTACGGGCATGCACCAC
>NW_006963055.1:0-631 GCF_000164805.1 Carlito syrichta
TCTGGGGGCTCTTCATTATTTGTGTTCCAGCATCTGTTTTTTCAGTGTCTGATCTCCCAGGGGTCAGTGTGAGACCTATATTCTTCTTTTGGTTTTTCTTCATTTGTGCAGCTTTTTCCCCCTCACTACTTTTTCCTTCCCTCCACATCACCATCTTTTTTAATTCTGTTATTCAGGGGTAGAGGGATTGGTTTTACTTCTGTTTGTTCACTCTCCTATTCTTTATGTATGCCCTCTTACTTTGTTCAATTCTGGAGTTGCACTGTAGGTTGGGGGTGGTCCTTTTTGCATTTTTGAGATTTACTTAAAGGGAGAACTGTGATTCAAAATCTATCTGCTGGTTCTGGTATTTGCCAACAGGTGTATGGATAATCTGAAACCCACTTCCCTTGGAATGTGTCCGTGCAGTGGGTCTGTAGATTTACTCCCTGAATTACAATGTGGTTAGCAGAGGAAAGAGCATGGACCAGACTGTGAGGTGAACAGGGAGGAGGAGAGATAGAGGAGTAAGGGGGGAAACAAACGAGTGTACCTACAAATGGAGAGAGAGACCTATACTGAACAGATAAAAACAATAGACCACAGCTACAAACTAACCAACTCACTCTTACTACAGCTTTCATGATGTCCC
>NW_006963056.1:0-795 GCF_000164805.1 Carlito syrichta
CACTCCAGACTAGGCAACACAATGAGACTACAATTCAAAAAAAACGAATTCACATGAAACTATAAGCAATCAAGTATAGTCAAAAGAATCTCATCAAAAGAAACAAAGCAGGAGCTATCACTGTTCCAGGCTTCAAACTTTACTATATATTTACAGTAATCAACACAGCCTGGTATTGGTACAAGAATAGGTCCATAGGCCTATGGATCAGGACAGAGAATGAAATCCTCAAATTCTCAAACAACACATCTTGTAAAAAAATTCCAAGATCCACTGGGTAATGGAAAATATTTTCAGTAAATGGTGGTGGGAATAGGCTGAACACTTGAACAAGGGTGAAACAGGACTCCGAACTGTCACCATACACATTAACTCTAAATGGATCAAAGACCTAAACGTTAATCACCACATTATAATAATCTTGGAAAGCACAGGAGACAGCATTATTGAAACTGGAACCGGAAACGAATTCCTATTCTGAACCCTAAATACCCATGCCGTAAAAAGTTAGTTAGAAAAATGTGATCTTATCAGATTAATATACTTCTGCAATGCAAAAGGAAACATCAGAAGAGCAGAGATACAGCCAACAGAATGGGAAAAAGGATTCTCCAAGTATATATCTATAAAACAAGCATAACATCTAGAATCTACAAGAAACACAAAAACTCAGAAAAATCAGAGAAACATTCCCTTTGAAAAGTGTGTATAATACGTGATTGAGCACTTTTCATAAGAAGGGATACGGGCAGCCAGCAGACACATGAAAATTGCTCTGACTAAGTCATCATCAAA
>NW_006963057.1:0-423 GCF_000164805.1 Carlito syrichta
ACAATTTTTGACAAATGGTAATGAGTACTCTTGTATAAAGACTACACATTTGGAAGGTTCACAGCTCGTCAAAGTTTTTAACTTTGCTGAGGGGAGCAAATTAAATATTTCTCTAAGTAAGATTAGGTCCAAGCGTCTCTAACATACCATTTCTCTCTGTCATAGCCACAGGCCAATCTTGTTGAATTATGAAGGAGCAGGTCAAATGATGAATTTGTGTGTGTGTGTGTGTGTGTGTGTGTGTGTGTGTGTGTGTCTGGTCAAGCATGCATTGGAAGTTTCATAGATAGTCATGTTTCTCAGATGGGAGGATGCTTCTGACTTGATGAGAAAATTTTCAGGTAGGGGAACAAAAAGTCCCTGACAGCATTCAATGGGTCATTCCTGACATGAGGAACACAGTCTGAGACTCTTTTATGAATT
>NW_006963057.1:1396-3209 GCF_000164805.1 Carlito syrichta
AAATCATTTTCAAATCTTAATTTTCCTTTCCCCATGAAAGGAGTTATCTCTTAATGTCCTTGGCAGTGCAGGGCAATATTAATCATGCAGACATTAAATACGAGTCCCTGGACTTGTGCCCGGGTCCAGTCATTGACTAGCTAGCTACATTCCCATGAACACCTGGCCTCTGTCCACTTGAGTTCCTGAATCTTTAAAATGGGTAGGTGGAGAGTAGGGCCTACCATTCAGAGCTCACGAGAGGATTGATACATATAAACATACTTAAAATACTAGCTGGCACATAACAGATCTTCATCCAAAGTTATTCATCATTATTATTAATGAGCATCTTTGGTAAAGACCCCTGGGCCTGAGCCCTCAGGTTTGAGACCCGCCTGGGCAACTTGGCGAGACCTCATCTCTATACTAAATCAAAAAAATTAGCCAGGCGTGGTAGCATGCGCCTCTAGTTCTGGCTACTTGGAAGGCTGAGGCGGAAGGATCGCTGGAGCCCAGCAGGTCGAGGTGACAGAGTGAGACTCCAACTCGAAAAAAAAAATAAATAAAGACCCTCCCCCCGGGATAGGCCAGGGTGGAAACTGGAACTTTGGATTATTAAAGACTCTGATGGCACTATGTACAATAGCCAAGGTATGGAATCAATATAGTGATCTCACAACAGATGAATGGATGAATAGAGAAAATGTGACCTATGATGGAATACTATTCAGCCATAAAGAAAAAGAAATTCTGTCATTTGTGGCAACATGGATGAAACTGGAGGACATTATGTTAAGTAAAATAATCCAGGAACACAAAGTGAACACCTCTTGTTCTCATTCATATGTGAAAGCTAACAAATAGTTGATTTTATAGAAGCAAAAATTAGAACAGAGGATATTAAAGACTGGGAAAGGTAAAAAGAGGGGAAGGATAGTGGGAGATTTAAGAATACAAAATCACAGCTAGACAGGAGGAATGGGTTTCAGTGTTCTCTAACATGGTATGAGGACTATAATTGACACTAATGTATATTTTAAATAGCCAGAAAGACAATATTGACAAAGAAATTACAAATGTTTCAAATGATGGCTATGCTAATTACCCTCACCTGATTACTATATACATATTGAAACATCACTATGTACCCCACAAATATGTACAATTACTGTGTTCCATTAAAAATAAATTAATTGACTTTTTAAAAGACTCTGATAAATCTTTAAGCAAGAAACATATCTGTTTTATGAGACGATTAACATCAAATTTCGGAAGCATCAAGGACCTTCAGATTGGTGTGTGGGGCCCATAGCTGTCACCGTGTTGCCATCAGTCGCACTGTCTTGTTAGTGCCTATGTGGTATTTTCTCTTAACCCTGGGAACAGGGTCAGACCTAGCAAAAGACATTGTCTGACCTTGCTGCATTTACTAAGAACTTGCTTCTGCAGGGTGCTCTGGAGCTTTGCAAGGGAGTTCATTTTCCTGAATCATACAGACATTGTAGTTCTGACTCAGAGCCACCCAAGTGTGTGTTAAGAATGAAAACTTTAAGCACAGACAATGAAGCAATCATTATGAGATGGTTTGAGAGATCTAATTTTGATCTGTCACTAAAATAAAATAACAAAGCTTTAATGAAGTCATTTCACCTCTTTTTTCTGGCCTGAATTTTTCATTGTGAGTCCATAGACAGCAGTTGTTGTGCAAGAAAACTGCAAAAGATATGCAGGCAAAACTATAGACAGGAAGGGGTGGCTTCTGAGTCATTCCCAGCATTCCCTGGTGACCAGATGATGGAAGTAAGGGCCCTCTTTGTGTCAACAGCCAAGT
>NW_006963058.1:0-8711 GCF_000164805.1 Carlito syrichta
TTTCGATTACTGTACGTTATAGTAAAGTTTGAAGTCTGGAAGAGTGATATCTTCTCGTTTATTTTGTTTTGTTTTTTTTTTGATAAGGATTCTTTTGGCTATTTGTGCTTGTTTATATTTTTATATACATTCTTTATTGTCATTTCCAGGTCTAAGAAGAATGATGTTGTTAACTCAATGGGTATTGCATTGAATCTGTAGATTGTCTAAAGGGCTAATTTTTAAATTAAAAGATGAAAGCAAAGTCAGGGAAAAAAGCATGTCAGTTTGTCAATTATGACATGAGCCTCAGGACTTTGACATCATAATGGGAGGGACCTTGACAACTAAGCAATCCGTAGGTTTCAAAGACTTGCCTACAGTGCTCTGCCAAATGCTGTAGACATGATGGATTCTCAGTCCCAACAAGTGAAGAAAACAAGGTGTTCACACCAATCCAAAAACTTCTCTAGGACTAATTGGTCATTCAAGAATCCACTGAGCAAGGTAGTCTTTTTTTTTTAAAAGAAGAATTTATTGAGGGGACAGAGAAGCTCCCACAGAGGGAGGGTACCTGAGGGTGTTGCCAACAATGTAGTCTTTTAATAGACAACTATTTATCATCAAAACAGACTGTGAGTCAGCAGAAGTTTTGACGTGTTTACTCAAACCATATGAACTAATTCTTAACTTTAGAACTAGTTTCCTGAAACACAACTCATGGTCGCAAGATTAAGTGCTGTTGAGCTTTAGAAGAGAGGCTTTCTATTTTCAAAGGACTTGATTTTTCAACTTCATGGGAGACAATTTCATTGGACGTCTGAGACTATATCTGCCCTATTATTGAAGTCATTTTTATGTTCTATCTAGACAATTTTGCTTATTATGGCCACAGAGTCCTGTTGGAGCTTGGTTATAGCACAACCAAATAATATTTTAGCACTTTCTTTAGTTTAGAAAATATCGATGTTTTTAGTATTATTTAACAGTCTTTGAGCAGTTTTTTCTCTCAGGATTTGAACATTGCTTTAGCTAAGATCAAAGTCAATTTTCCAGAATTTTCAATTATCTAAATTTTTATGCCAATGAGAATACAAAATACTTACTACTTTGTAAATCTCCATGTTATTTTGTTTTATAAATGTTGGGCCCCAAATTGTCTTTTTTTGTATGCCAGATTTTAAATGCTTGGTGACTGAAAAATATCAGGTTAATCTGAGTCTTTCTTGCAGAGTATAGCATTATGTCTTAGGTAGGGAAAATACTAGGTGATTCAATGGAAATACACTTTGAAAAATATAAATTTCTTTTAAACATCAGGGGAATGTGATTTTATATTTCCTTCAAGAGTGTAGGGGACATTTTCTCTAAGGATCGCATATCTGTAACATTTAATCAAAATTAACCAACAGAAAATACAGAAGGTACCAAAAAAAGTACACAATTTTTTAAAAAGGAAAAAGTGTTTAAATTTTAATACATATTTAGTGTAAAATTATTAAGATTTATTATGCATTTTTACTTCTAAATAGCAGTTAAGTACACAATTGCTCTAGGTTTAAATATATAAGGATGATTTACATCTGGAGGCTCAACAAGTTTCAATTTCTGGAGAATAAAACATTCATCAGTTATGTGAGAAACATACTATTTGTCAAGGAGGAAAGCAGAATTATTCCATGAATTCTAATGTATTAATGGGGAAAGAAGATATCATTGAAATATTATACACTGTTTAAAATCATTCCCAGCATACTGAACATTTGTATACACGACCCTGAATTGTACCCATCTTTAAAATAAAAAAAATGAAAAAATAAATTAAAACAAATAAAGTCAGTTGCACATGGTTTACCTCCTTCATTTATTTATTTATTTTAATTTTTATTATAAAGATGTGGGTAATATTCAGTGTTAGATATACAAACATTTATCACGCAGGGACCCTGGATGAAGAGGTATGCCTCTCCTTCCCTTAGCAGTATCCCTTCATTACCAATCTAAACCCACCCCCTCAACAGTTTCCCACTATGGCCAGTCACTTTCTTATAACATTATAATTGTTCAAGGTCAGCTTATGAGTGACAACATATGGAACTCTGTTCTTTGTTTCTGTGATAAATTACTGAAAATGACCGACTTCAAATCCTTCCAAGGTGCTGCAAAATTCTTATATCTGTCCTTTATGACTGCATAGTATTTCATTGTGTATATGTACCACATTTTTTTATACAGTCCAGCTTTGATGGGCAACATGGTTGGTTCCATGTTTTTTACAATTTTGATTAGAGCTGCAACAAATATACTTGTGCAGATATCTTTTTGAAAAATGATTTGACTTCTTCCAGGTATATTCTCTATAGGTGAATTACTACGTCATATGGTAGTCAATTTTGAGTCCCTTTAGTAACTGCCACACTGTCTTCCAAAGAGGTTGCACTAGTGTGCAGGCCACCTGTAGTGTAGAAACATTTCTTTTTCTCCGCATCCTTGTCAGCATCTGTGGTAATTTGTTTTATTTTTTTGTTTTTTTGAGTTGGAGTCTCACTCTGTCACCCAGACTGGAGTGCAATGGCTGCTCCCGGCCACCACAGCCTGACCTGCTTGGCTCCAGCGATCCTTCCACCTCAGCCTTCTGAGTAGCTGGAACTACAGGCACGTGCTACCACACCCGGCTAATTTTTTTTGATTTATTGTAGAGATGAGGTCTCACCAAGTTGCCCCAGGTGGGTCTTGAACCCGAGGGCTCAGGCAATTCACTCACCTCAGCCTCCCCAGGCATGGGATTACAGGCTGAGCCACTGAGCCGGTTGTAATTTGTTTTACTAATGATGGCCATTTTTACAGGGGCTTGGTGGTATCTCAGAGTGGTTTTGATTTGCATTTCTCAGATGATGAGTGAGACTGAGCACTTTCTCATGTGTCTGCTGGCTGCCCATATCTCTTCTTTCAAGAAGTTTCTATTCATGTAATTTGCCCACTTTTTAAATGGACTGTTTGTGTTTTTCCTTTCAAATTGTTTGACCTCCTTGTAGATTCTAGAAGTAAGACTTTGTCAGATATATAGTTGGAGAATATTTTTTTCCCAGTCTGTGGGCTGACTCCCTGCTCTTTTAACGGTTTCTTTTCTTTTGCAGAAGCTCATTATTTTGATGAAGTCCCATTTATCTATCTTATTTTTTAAGGTATGGGCATTAAGGGTTCTGAAGAGGAATTGGTTCCCGGTTCCAATTTCCTTAAAGTTGTGTCCTCCGTTTTCTTAGATTCTTATAGTTTGGGGTTTTACATTTAGGTTTTTGATTCATTTAGAGTTAATGTGGATGGTGACAGTTAGGGGTCCTGTTTAAAACTTCTGCATATGGTCAGACATTTCCCAGCGTCATTTACTGAATATATTCTCCATTCCCTAGTGGTTCTTGGAGGTTTTTAAAAAGATGAGTTGGTTGAGAAATTGAGTTTGATTCTGAAATCTCTGTCGTGTTCCATTGGTCTATGTGCCTATTCTAATACCAATACAAGGTGTTTTGTTTACTGTAGCCTTGTTAATAATTTGAAGTCTGGAAGAGTGATACCTACTACTTTGTTTCTTTTGCTAAGGATTCTTTTGGCTATTCATGGTTTTTTATGTTTTCATATGAATTCTTTATTGTAATTTCCAGGTCTGAGAATAATGATGTTGTTAACTTAATGGGTTTTGCATTGAATCTGTATGTTGCCTGAAAGTCTAATGTTTATATTTAAAAGATGAAAGCAATTTCAGGGAAACAAGCATGTCAGTTTGTCAATTATGACATGAGCCTCAGGACTTTGACATCATAATTGGAGGGACCTTAACTTCTGAGCAATCCTTAAGTTTCAAGGACTTGCCTACAGTGCCCTGCCAAATGCTGTAGACATGATGGATTTTAATTCCCAAGAAGTGAAGAAAACAAGCTGTTCACACTAATCCATAAACTTCTCAAGGGCTAGTGGTCATTTAAGAATCCACAGCGTAAACTAGTCTTTTTTCTTTTTAAAGCTGGATTTATTGAGAAGACAGAAAACTCCCACAGTGGGAGGGGACCTGAGGGGGTTGCCGACAAGGTAGTCTTTTAATAGACAACTTTTAATCATCAGAGCAGACTGTCAGGAGGAGTTCTGGTGTGTTAACTTTAAACTATATGAACTAATTCTTAACTTTAGCACTGGTTTCCAGAAACACTACTCATGTTCACAAGATTAAGTGCTGCTGAGCTTGAGAAGACAGGCTTTGTATTTTCAGAGGACTTGATTTTTCAAATTCATGGGAGACAATTTCATTGGAGGTCTAAGAATATATCTTCCCTATTATTGAAGTCGTTTTTATGTTCTATTCTAACTAGACAATTTTGTTTATTATGGCCACAGAGTTCTGTTGGAACTTGGATATAACACACTCACATTATATTTTATTTACTGTCTTGTGTTTAGAAACTTTTGGATGTTTTTTGTATTATTTAACAGCCTTCGAGGAGTTCACTCAGGATTTGAACATTGCTTTAGCTAAGATCAAAGTCAATTTTCCAGAATTTTCAATTACCTAAATTTTTATGCAATGAGAATCCAAAATACTTACTTCTTTGTAAATCTCAGTTATTTTGTTTTCTAAATGTTGGGCTTCAAATTGTCTTTTTTTTTTTTTGAGTTGGAGTCTCACTCTGTCGCCCAGACTGGAGTGCAGTGGCTCTCCCAGCCACCACAGCCTCGACCTGCTGGGCTCTGGTGATTCTTCCGCCTCAGCCCTCCGAGTAGCTGGAATTATGGGTACATGCTACCACGCCCAGCTAATTTTTTTATTTATTGTAGAGATGAGGTCTCGCCTGCCTAGGCATGTCTCGAACCCGCGAGCTCAGGCAGTCCACTCATCTCAGCCTCCCGAAGGTGCGGGATTACAGGCTGAGCCACCAAGCCCGGCTCAAATTGTCTTTTTTTGTGTTCCAGGTTTTCAATTCTTGGTGACTAAAAAATATTAGATTAATCTGAGTCTTTTTTGCAGACTACAGCATTATGTATTAGGAAGAGAAAATACTAGGTTATTCAATGGAAATACACTTTGGAAAATATGAATTGGTTTAAAACAGTGCAATCTGATTTTATATTTTCTTCAAGAGTGTAGGGGATATTTGTCTCTAAGGATTGCGTTTCTTTAACATTTATCCAAATTACTAGCAGAAAATACAGAGAGTACCAAAAAAAAGTACACAAATTTTAATAAAAGAAAAAGCTGTATTAAATTATAATACATTTATTATACATTTTGTCTTCTAAATATTACTTAGGTACACAACTGCTCAAAGTTTAGTTATATAAAGAAGATATACATCTGGAAGCTCATAAGTTTCAATTTTCTGCAGGATAAAACATTCACCATTTATGAGAGAAATATACTAGTTGTCAAAGATGAAAGCAGAATTATACCATGTATTCTAATGTATTAATGGGGAAAGAAGCTATCATTTAAATATTATACACTTAAAAAAAAATCATTCCCAGCATAATGAACATTTGTATACCCAACCCTGAATTGTACCCATCTTTAAAATAAAAAATTAAAAAATTAAATAAACAAATAAGTCAGTTGCACATGTTTTACAGCTTTCATTTATTTATTTATTCATTTTTTAAAATTTCAATATTTATTATAAAGATGTGTGGTACAATTCAGCATTAGATATACAAACATTGATCATGCAGGGACCCTGGTTGATGAAGTATGCCCCTCCCTCTCTTTGCAGTATCCCTCCACTCCCAATCTCACCCCTTCCCCTTGATAGTTTCCCACTATGGTCAATCATTTTCTTATAGCATTATAATTGTTCAAGGTCAGCTTATTAGTGAAAACATATGGAACTCTGTTCTTTGTTGCTGTGACAAATGACTGAGAATGACTGACCTCAAATCCATCCAAGGTGCTGCAAAATCCTTATATCTGTCCTTCTTCATGGCTGCATATTTGTTTATATGTACCACATTTTTTTGTTCAGTCCAGCTTCGATGGGCAACATGGTTGGTTCCATGTTTTTTCAATTGTGATTAGAGCTGCAACAAATATACTTATGCAGGTATCGTTTTTGTAAAATGATTTGACTTCCTCCAGGTATATTCCCTATATGTAAATTACTGGGTCTTATGGTAGATCAATTTCTAGTACCTTTAGAAATGTCACACTGTCTTCCAAAGAGTTTGCACTAGTGTGCGGTCCACCTGCAAGGAAGAAGCATTACTTTTTCTCCTCATCCTCGCCAGCATCGGTTATAGTGTGTTTTATTAATGATGGCCATTCTTACAGGGACTTGGTGGTATCTCAGAGCATCTTTGTTTTGCATTTCTCTGATGATGAGTGAGGCTGAGTACTTTTTCATGTGTCTGCTGGCTGCCCATATCTCTTCTTTTGAGAAGTGTCTATTCATGTATTTTCCTACTTTTTAAAGGGGATGCTTGTCTGTTTCCTTTTAGAGTGTTTGACCTATTTGTAGTTTTTAAGACTTTGTCAGATATATTGTTGGAGAATATTTTTCCCATTGTGGGCTGTCTCCCTACTCTTTAGATGGTTTCTTTTGTTTTGCAGAAACTCCTTAATTCGATGAGGTCCCACTTTTCTATCTTACTTCTTAAGATATGGGCATTTAGGGTTCTGAAGAGGAATTGGTTCCTGGTTCCAATTTCCATGAAGGTGTCTCCTGCGTTTTCTAAGGTGCTTATAGTTTGGGGTTTTATGTTATGGTCTTTGATCCATTGAGAGTTAATGTGGACGGTGAGAGGTAGGGGTCCTGTTTCAATCTTTTGCATGTGGTCAGAGTTTTCCCAGCACCATTTACTGAATATATTCTCCGTTCCCCAGTGGTTCTTAGAAGTTTTTTAAAAGATGAGATGGTTGAGAAATTGAGGGTTTGATTCCACAATCTCTGTCCTTTTCCATTGGTCTATGTGACTGTTCTTGTACAAATACAAGGCTGTTTTGATTACTGTAGCCTTATAGTAAAGTTTGAAGTCCGGAAGAGTGATACCTTCTGCTTTGTTTCTTTTGCTAAGGATTCTTTTGTCTATTCATGGTCGTTTATGTTTTTATATGAATTCTTTATTGTCATTTCCATGTCTGAGAAGAATGATTTTGGTAGTTTAATGGGTATTGCATTGAATCTGTATATTGCCCCAAAGTCTAAATTTTAAACTTAAAAGATTAATGCAAAGTCATGGAAACAAGCATGTCATTTTGATATGAGCCTTAGGACTTTGACATAGTAACGGGAGGGCCCTTGATTACTCAGCAATCCTTAGGTTTCAAGGACTTGCCTACAGTGCTCTGTCAAATGCTGTAGACATGATGGATTTTCAGTCGCAAGAACTGAAGAAAACAGGGTGTTCACACCAATTCAAAAAACTTCTCCAGTGCTTAGTGGCTATTCAAGAATCCACTGAACAAGGTATTTTTTTTAAAGCAGCATTTATTGAGTGGACAGTAAAGCTCCCACAGTGGAAGGGGACCTGAGGGAGTTGCTGACAAGGTATTCTTCTAATAGACAGCTTTTAATCATCAAAGCACGCTGTTAGTCAGGAGGGTTTTTGGAGTGTTAACTTAAACATTATGACGTAATTCATAACTTAAGCACTGGTTTCCTGAAACATGACTCATGATCGCAAAAATAAATACTGTTGAGTTTGAGAAGACAGGCTTTGTATTTTCAGAGGACCTGAATTTTCAATTTGATGGGAGACAATTTCATGGGAGGGCTCAGAAAACATCTGCCTTATTTTTGAATGCATTTTTATGTTCTGTTCTATCTAGGCAATTTTGCATCTTATGACCACAAAGAATTGTCAGCTTGGTTATATCACAACCAACTAATATTTTAGCACTTTCTTGCGTTTGGAAAATTTTTCATGTTTTAAGTCTTATTTAGCAGTCTTTGAGCAGCTTTCTCTTAACATTTCAATATTGCTTTAGCTAAGATCAGTGTCAATTTTCCAGTATTTTCAATTATCTCAATTTTTATGCTAATGTGAAGCCAAATTAATTATTTCTTTGTAAATCTCCATGTTATTTTATTTTATACATATTGGGCCCAAATAGTCTTCTTTTGTGTGCCAGATTTTAAATGCTTAACGACTAAAAAATAACAGATTTATCAGAGTCTTTCTTGCCGAGTACAACATTATGGCTTAGGTAGATGAAATACTAGGTGATTCAATGGAAATACACTTTGAAAAATATTAATTGGTTTAAAACCTCAGGGGAATGTGATTTTATATTTTCTTCAAGAGTGTAAGGTAAACTCTTCTCTAAGGATGACATATCTGTAACATTTAATGAGAATTAACTAGCAGAAAATACAAAGGGAACCAAAAAACGTACACAAATTTTAAGAAAGAAAAAAGCTGTATTAACTAGTAATACGTTTTTATGTTCTAAAACTATTAAGTCCTATTGTGCATTTTGTGTTCTAATAACAAGTACAGAGTTGTTCAAGGTTTAGTTATCTAAGGATGATATACGTCTGAAATCTCAAAAGTTTCAATTTCTGCAGAATAAAACATTCACCATTTATGTGAGAATCATACAAGTTGTTAAAGGTAAATGCAGAATTGTAATATGCATTCTAACATATTAATTATGTAAGAAGTTATCATTGAAGTAGTATACACTTTGTTTAAAATCACTACCTGCTTAATGAACATTTGTATACCCAACCCTGAATTGTACCCATCTTTAAGTA
>NW_006963059.1:0-8480 GCF_000164805.1 Carlito syrichta
CTCTCCTCCTCCACCTTCTACCTCTGTCTCTCCACACACACACACACACACACACACACACACACACACACACAACACATACACACACTCACTCCACTCACACACATCCACTTAGTTATGCTCATAATTAATTTGAAAAACGTCTACTGAAGTCCATGAATTGTACATCATGCTTTTTATGTGCATGTGAAAGACATTTTAAAATAACTGCATACACCGGTATATAAATGCAATATAATTGACGTATTTCCTTTTTTTTGGTCATTCTAGATTTTCTAATTTTCCAAAATGCGAATAATACCACAATGAATATACAAACTCCTGTTTGCATTTTGTACTCTTTTTTGGGAGGATTCCTAAAAGTGAAATAACTGGGATAAAGGGAATAGCCATTTTAAAAAAGTAATAAATAAATAAATAAATAAATAAAAATAACAGTTAGGCAAGAGTTTCCCGAAGATAACTTGATTCTTGCCATAGCATGTATTTCTTTATATTAAAGCATTTGCTCCTGAATACGACTGAGCAGTAAAACAGACCTTGAAATCTATAGTCATGCGCTAGTGGTCAACTCAATGATCAAAACTTTGTTGAACAAAACTATTAAATATATTTTTTGTAAACTTCTGATGTTTACTTTTGCCATTTTCTACTGTTTTCTGACTCAAACAACTATTCATGCTTCAAATTTGGTCTGGTTCAAATCTTACCACCTCAATGAAACTCTCAACTCCTTATACACTTCTTATCTGAATTATTCTCAGGTAGGTTGCTAACCTTAATACTAAGGTGCAAATATCTATTTTTTTCGAACATACTTTTCTGTTTCCTTATGGTGTTTAGCAGGCTGCCTAGTATTTGGTAGAATTCCTTAAAATATAGAGGTTGGTTGACAGATTTGGAGAACTCCTATTACTTTCAGAATATCTACTAAGTTCTCATTTTGAAAACTTCTCCTCCTTTGTCTGGTGATCTTTCCACCTCAGCCTTCTAAGCAGCTGGCACTACAGGCACATGCTACCATGCCTGGCTTGTTTTTTATTTATTGTAGAGACAAGGTCTTGCCAAGTTGCCCAGGCTAGTTTCGAACCCGCGGGCTCAGGCAATCCACTCGCCTCAACCTCCCAAAGTACTGGAACTACAGGCTGAGCCACTGAGCCCAGTCAGGAAATACTTTTTCAGGTATATAATGCAGAAAGTTGTTTGAACTGAAATAGGTGCTTAAATTGGCATTGATTGGGTAAAGATAAGTGAAAAAAGAATTTCCCTTTTTCAGCAGAGTTGCTTTCATATAAATCTTATAATAATACTTCCATTATACTATGTTCTCTCTCTATATACATATATATATAACTCACTTGAGCCACATGATAACCATTCTCAATCAATATAGCTGCTATCCCCATTTTACAGATGTTGTAGGCAAAATTTAAAGAGGGCAAACAAGTTGCACTGATTAAAAGCAATGAATTGCAAACTTTTCACCCCTATTTTGTTACAACACTCATTAAATAATCATAGAGCACCTACTTGTGTGCAGTCAGTCATTCAACTCATGAAGAGCAAATTATTGGTAGTACCCGGGACCCCCCCCAAAAAAAGAACTTGGTAAAAATTTTTATATCATGGACAAGACACTTTTGAGGGTAGTGACAGCCACAACACAAAGGTAAGGGTAGTTAAAAACGATCAGGCAGTGAAGGTCCTAAAAACTGTCTTGAACACCTTCTCCAGCCTAAGCTCCAGGAGTATAGAGAAGCACTAATTAGCCTTTGTGCCTTGGCTGTTGGCACTTGCAAGAAACTGGTGCTACCTTGGGAGGCAAAAATAGATTTCAGCAGTGAGAGGATTCTGCAGCCGCACAGAAGGCCCTAATTTGGAGAAAATCACGTTATATTCTATTATTCTCTGAATCCCAAAGGCTATCACATTCCTTGGTTAGGAATAAATTCTCAGTATCTAAAGACTGGAAAGTAAGGAAATAAGTGCAAACATAGCTATGAATGTAATTAGTTGTATGACGTTGGGGAAGTCACTTTACTTTTATGAATCTAGGTTTCCACATTTAGAGAATGGGTGACAGTATCTGCTAGGGAATGTTGCTACATGAATTCACTTGTGAACTTTAAAAGTAGTCATGAGTTAGATATCGTCATACCCTTCCTCTTTCCCTTCTTCCCTGGGCTAACTGGTGCCCACTTGGCTTTGCCTTTGTTGAAAATACCCAGTGAATGGGTAGGATATAGAATCAGAAGAAGCCTGGAAAAGTTACTTGATTCATATTTCATATTTGAAAAGGTAGAAAGGTAGTCATGAAAGAATGAATCTAATGGCAGAAGAGAAGGGTTAGTGGGGGTGCAGGTATAAAGCAACACATTTTACTTTTTTTAATTAAAAAAGTGCTTATTTTAAAGATGTGGGGCACAATTCAGGGTTAGGTACACAAGTGTTTATTATGCAACTACCCCTGGCAGTTTCCCACTACTACAAATCCCACCCTCCCCTTAAAAACTGTCTTGAACATTTGTGGAATAGAGTTGGTGATGACACTAGCTAACATGTTTTGCCTCCCTGTTGTATAGCATACTGTCCCACAGCAAGTCATATAAGTGGCTATACAAATTTTAATCATATTTTTAATATTGAATGAATATTTCTTTTGAGTGCAACAAAACTATGGTAAGACAAATTGCTAGGTGGTTCAGCTTTACTCAGGCGACATAGGGGATGGAATATTATAAAGGTGCATCCATGAGGATTCATATTAAATATTATCAGATGGTTACATGCTAATGGCTAAAAACCACTATCATGTTTTTTCTATGAAAATCGCTTATCTTAATGTACCAATTATATACACACACACAGATGCCCTAGACTTACAGTAGGCTTACATCCCAATAAACCCATCAAAAGTTGAAAATATTGTAAGCCAACAATGCATTTAATACACTTAACCTAACTATAAACATCGTAGATTAGCTTAGCCGACCATAAACATGCTCAGAACACTTACATTGGCCTACAGTTGGGCAAAATCGTCTGACAGAGAGCCTATTTTATAATAAAGTGCTGAATATCTCATATATTTTATTGAATACTATACTGAAAGTGAAAAACAGAATGGATGAATGAGTACTCAAAGTAAGGTTTCTATGGAATGAATATAACTTTTGGGGACCGTGTGTGTGTGTGTGTGTGTGTGTGTGTGTGTGTGTGTGTGTGTGTGTGAGAGAGAGAGAGAGAGAGAGAGAGAGAGAGAGAGAGAGAGAGAAAGTTGGGATCTTATTCTGTCATCCAGTGGAGTGCAGTGGCACAAACAGGGCTTACTGCAGCCTTGACCTCCTGTGCTCAGGAGATCCTTCCACCTCAGCTTCCTCCTCTGTAGCTTAGATTGTATGTGTGTGCCACCACACCCAACCATTTAGAGGGGTGTGGCATGTGATGAGGTCTCTACTGTGTTACCCAGGCTGGTCTAGACCTCCTGGACTCAAGGAATCCCCCACCCCCTAACTTCCCAAAGTGCTGGGATTACAGGCATGAGCCACCATGCCCAACCCTTTTGCAGCAGTTTTGAAATCAACATACAATATATATTAATGCTAGTTTAGAGGGTAAGGGACGTTAGTATTGCTAAGGTAATTCAGTGAGGAAGATATTACTTTCAGACAGGTAGATTGATGTAGATAAGAGGTATTTTAATTATGTGACTTAGGGATTTTATGTGATAAGCTACATTGCTACATTTCTTATTTCGTACTTTTAAAAGAAATCAGCATGTTTTTTATGATGTCTTTATTACAGATGAAAACAGAGTAGTATGCCAACATATAGACATTTAATTTAGTTCAATTTAACTATGTCAACTTAAAATGACAGGAAAGGGGGAGATATAGCAATTTCTATACCATGAGAAATTTCTTACACAGAGAGTGCTAACCTTATTGACCTTGAGACAGAAGAAATGAATCACTCATTAGATCTCATTTTATCACATGCTTGACTAGGGTAAACATCTTAGGGTGCTGCATGTGTTATGTTTAAATACACAATATTGTAGAAGTATATTTTGCATATTGTAACAGAGCTTTTGGCTACCTGTCGATGTTATGATGACATCATCAAGCCCTAAGCTTTTTAAAGTCATTGATGTTCTCTGTTATTCTGAGAGTGGCAACTTAGTTTACCTTCAGATAGCTTCTATAGTTCTAAGCCCATATGGTGACTCCATGTTCAGTGGGAAAAGTTCTGTTTCTTTCCACATATTTTATTATTGATGAAACCTTTTCCTAAACCTTGCAAAACCTGTCACTTTTAGTTGACAGTAATTATACCACATAACCAAACCAATTCCTGGCAAGGAAAATGGTATTATGACTAGTTATTAGGTCAACCATGATTTAACCATTGACTTGTGGATGGGTTCACTTCCGACGGTGTACGTGGCCAGTTATGGGAAAATTTGGATTCCATTACAAATGAGAAAATGAAGTAAATAGTTGTTAGGTGGGTTCTGCTTCATATTTATTCATTAATGTACTATAAGGAACTATTTATATTTCACATTCATACATTCATCTTTCTTTAAAGATGGTATATATAAAACCATGGGTATTGAACTTTATGGGCAATATAAGCACTTTTTGTGGAAATAATTTTGATTCGTATTTTTGTTAAATAATTGGAGTTACACTAAAATCCATGAATAAGATAAGACTCAACTCTAATATCAATATTTGCCTAAGTTCACTATTTACCATTATTAAATGTGTCATAAGCATTGGTTTTCATGGTGAATAGGGAACCTGGTTGGCTGCTATAAAAGTTTGACCAACAACTTAAGTGTTTATTTTTTAAGGAAAACTAGGTCCACTCTACATTGAATAAACCTCATTGGATCTATCCAGACATCCAGACACTCAACTTACAAACCGGTGTACCTTCTGTGTGCTCATGAGTCAGATAAGATACTTGTTCTCACAGAGCTAACATTTTACTGTAGAGAGAAATAAAATAATCAAATAAGTCAAAAACAAAAACAATAAAAAGTGCCATAATGAAAACTACTTGATAGCAAGTGTATGACTATGGGTCAGAGAAATCTGCTCTAATGAAGTAGAATTTAAACAAAAATCTAAATGATAAAAGAAGAAAAACCAACAAAATGAGACAGCATGAAAATTCCAGGGAAACATATTCTAGGCATTGGAAATAGTTGTTGCAAAGACTCTCAGATGAGAACAAGCTTGAAATATCAGCATGAAATAGGAAAGAGGAAGATGAGGTCAGAGAGGTATAAAAGGGCTAACTCATGTGGGATTTTGTAACCCAGGTAAAATGATTGGTATATAGTGGGAAGTCATTGGAAAGCTCCACTTGATTGAGAAGTGACAAGGTAACACACTGGATGGGGTGTGGGGATGGTATTGGAAGGAAAGAGTTGAAGTACATTTAGGCTGCTGTCCAAGTGAGAGGTGATGTTGGGTAAGACCACAGCAGTAGTAGTGAAATGCACAAAAAGATGTACATATTCAAGATGTTTTGTAGATAGGATGTGGGGAGTGAGGAAATGAGAGAAAGGGGATAACAGATTTTTGGCTTGAGCTATAGAGTAGATGGAGGATTTTTTTTTCAGAGATGAGTAGGAAGCAAATTTGTTAGGGAGAGATGGCAGGTAGAATTGAGAGTTCTGTTTTGGCACTATGAAAATAGAAATGCCTGTTAGACATCCTTGTAGAGATGCCAAGTAAACCATTGGGTAGATCAGCCTGGAGTTCCAGGAAGAGATTGGGTCTCGAGATACAGATTTGAGAGTCATCTGCATATAAAAAAGCAGAGAAGTAACCAAACGTTATTTTAATTAATTCCTCAGAGCATTCTAAAGTACAATTTGGATAACTGAAAATTGATGGGTACTTATTTATTGAAACATTTGTCTTGAAAATTTGTTGACAACACAATTTCTGAGAAATTAATTGATAGTTCATGACAAATAGTGATGACTCATTTCATCAAAGTTTCCCTAAAAGACAGAGAAAGTTTTATATTATCAGCTGTGGTTTGCTTTGAAAAAATTTTTTTTTGCACGTCACTGTTTTGGGATAGCAATAAAATTCCGTGCTTTTGCTTCATAAATCAACAAGCACACAATTGTTAAGTAGTCTATATTGTATTAATTAAGCCCTGAAACAAGGCAAGCATTTATAACAAGGTATTGCATAAGTTGCTAATCAATGAGAAAAGCAACTAATTAACAAGCCACCAGTCAGCATTCTGAGCAGAAATTGGTGACTTTCAGCTTAATTAAATCTTGCCAGTGTCAGTGATGATTTGAAATAATCTTTAATCTGTTGGTGTCTAAATTTCCCCAGATCATTTTCACATCTGTACATGTTTAAAGCCCCTATCTATTTTGAGGTAGGTAAAAGGATTTCAGTGTCTTAAAACACTTTATGTTTTAAAAAACCCTCTTCTTAACTATGATCTCTCTCAGATTAGGAAAATGGAATGAGTTCATGAGCTATTTTACCCACCAAAATGATAAACTTGGAAAATGAAACAGCTTTATTAAATTATAATTTATATACCATAAACTTCATGTAAGTATAAATTTTAATGATTTTAAATAAATATATAGAATTATGCAATAATCTCCATGTTATGACTGTAATAAGGAAAATTTAAAGGTTTGGATCAATTTGTCCATGATGATGTCAAAATTAGCTTTGTGAGGAAAGTTGAGATGTACCTCACCCTTAGGAATGACCTATAAAAAGATTGGTATGTATTCTTTTCTAGCCCTTAAATGTTTCCTTGCATCTGCTAAAACTACCCTCAAAACATGATTCTAGACAGGATGAATCAAGGATTAGGAATAATCTATTCCTTAAATAATATTTATATACCACAAATTCCTCTGTAATTACAGTACATTAGTTGGCAAAAATTAAGAATCTTAGTTCCCCAAGATGCCCTTATTTTTTAATTAGAAATAGTTCTTTCTTGACTAATTCAAGGAATATGAAGATTTTTTTTTTTTTGAGTCGGGATCTCACTGTCGCCCAGGTCTCATTGCAGCCTTGACCTCATGGGCTCAGGCAATCCTTCTGCCTTACCTCCTGAGTAGCTGGGTCGACAGATGTTCACCACCATGCACACCTATTATTTATATCAAAAATATTTGTAATATTGAACACATTATAAGAAATTATTTGCAATTTTCAGGAGATAGTGGTTTGTTGAGTGGAAGCAGTAAATATTAAGCAAAATAGCAGCCATTCTTTTCTAAGTGTCTGGAGCTGTTCTAAGCACTATCCACACTTAGAACAGTGCTTCAAACAGTGTGTAGATAGATAGGAAAGACTATATATATGTATACATATAGTACATGGGATATATATGAGATATATGTATGGGTATTTATTGTGCTTAGAACCATGCTGGCACATATAAAGTGATTGAAAAGCGTTCTTAGAATAATTTCTGGCAATAGAAAGTGTTGTAAAAATTAAATGAGTGTGTGTGTTTGTGTGTGGGTACAAATATACAGGCTTATATATGGGATATTGTATATTGTATAAATATATATATGTACAAATATGCAGGCTTGTACATGGAATACCCAATATAAGCACCTATTTCATAAGGTTGTTGTAAAACTTAAATGAGAGTATATAGGTATATGTATATACACATTCATTTAATTTTTACAACAACCTTATGGAATAGATTTTTTTTTTTGAGTTGGAGTCTCACTCTATCACCCAGACTGGAGTGCAGTGGCTGCTTCCGACCACCGCAGCCTCGACCTGCTGGGCTCTAGCGATCCTTCCGCCTCAGCCTTCCGAGTAGCTGGAACTACACCCAGCTCATTTTGATTTATTGTAGAGATGAGATCTCGCCAAGTTGCCCAGGCAGGTCTGGAACCCGCGGGCTCAGGCAATCCACTCAACTCAGCCTCCCAAAGGTGCGGGATTACAAGCTGAGCCACCGAGCCCGACTGGAATAGATATTTATCTTGACCCCATTTCACCAACTAGGAAACTTAGGTACCGAGAAATTAAATAACTTGGTCAAGGTGCCCCAAACGAAAAGTGGCAGAGTTTGGAAGTGTGATATCTCCTGCTTTGTTTCTTTTGCTAAGGATTGTTTTGGCTATTCGTGGTCGTTTATGTTTCCATATGAATTTCTGTATTGTCATTTCCAGGTCTGAGAAGACTGTTGGTAATTTAATGGGTATTCTGTAGATTGCCTTTGGTAGGATGGGCAATCTGTAGATTGCCTTTGGTAGGATGGACATCTTGACAATGTTGATTATTCCTATCCATGAGTATGGAATAATTTTCCATTTGTCTGTGTTTTTTTGGATTTCTTTGAGCAGTGTTTTGTAGTTCTCATTGTTCAGGTCTTTCACTTCTCTGGTTAGGAAGGAACAATTATAGTGCTATAAGAAAGTGATTGGCAGTAGTGGAAAACTGCCA
>NW_006963060.1:0-8654 GCF_000164805.1 Carlito syrichta
CAGAGGATTGCACACATTCAGCCCAACGTAGCTTAGAATAGCTTCCAGAGCCCTTAGAGATAACTCTATTCTTACAGTAACCTGACTGTGGGAAGAGGAATTTTATTAAGGATAAGTGTTTCATAGAATAGTGGTGGCGAGATGTCGTTAGGCCGAACGTATGATCAGAAATACCTGTGTCCTCTGTGTGTGTGTTATTGACGTGTATCGATAACAGAATCTTTTCTTTGCTCACACACGCGCCTAGGCTCAGCAACCCAGTGATGAGCAGCCTTCAGGACAGGAGCCACCACCTGCAAGTCAGGATGTTACACCTGGTCAGGAGAGAGAGGATGCGAAAGCCTCTGAGATTCCAGGTGATGGGAAGGGAAAGAAAGAATGTCTGTTGGGGGAAGGAGGCATACGTGTGTAAAATACATTATAGCATATCCGGTCAAAGGGGAAAGAGAATATTAGAAAGGGCATTTCCTGAAAGGTGGCTGGAAAAGTGAAAAGTCCACTTTGCTGCTGAATTTAATATAGTCTCTCTATCTAATGGCTCTTCTTGTTTTTTTTCAACGTTTGTGTACTTGAAAATACTATCCTTGCGAACTTAGAGGAAACTGCTACTTTTTAGCTATGGAAATGGACATTATTTCACTGGTTTAGTTTGCCCTGTTAGAATATTGTTGTATAGTCTTCTCGGCCATTGTGTCCAAGGTCTAAGCAACCTTTAGTAGCCTCGTAGAGTGCCAGGTCCGCCTCCCCTATAACACTTCAAATAAAGCCTGTTTGCCTGGGGAGGTTGGCCCCGTCTTATAAATAAGAAAACGGAAGGTGCTGATTGAGGCTGCCCGAAGAACACTTGAATCCTGGAGATAGAATTCATATTCCATTCCGAGGTTTTTGTTCTTCCTACTGTCTATCTTGTAGGAAAAAGTGGGTTGTTTTGCTTAAATTCTTAATGCTCAAATGTGGCTGTGCTTTAAGATAGCTCAGTACTGGCTCAGGAAAAATGCAGTTCAGTGGGGCAGGATGCAGACTACAGAAAAGAACTCAATGAATGATAGCCACGGGTGCCTTTGAGTGATTGATTTTTTTATTTTTTTACAGTATGTTTGGTAAAAGCTGGCTACTTCAGGATACCAGCATATAGGGAGCTATATTGAGATGACTTTTAAGTGGCTATTAAAAGTTGTTTAAACACTTTTATAACCTGACAACACAAGGTACTATATGATTATCGGGACCCAGAAGCTATTTCCTCTAAAGTTAGCATTTTCAAGCTGAACTATTATGCTATTTTGGCCATGGAGTATTTTTGCTATTCAACGTTAAGAGCTTTCCAGAATATGACTGACAGTAATGCTGTTAATTACTTTCCACTCAATTTCCCATTGTTTCAGAGTAAGACAGTAATTTTGCTGTCATTTTGGTACTCGTTCTAAATGGAATTCATTTATACAGAGTTTCTATAGAATCTTGGGAACCAAACATAAGTTTACTTAACTTTGACAAAAATATTTTTTCTGGTGTTAGACGTATTGATGTATACTTTACATACAGTCAAATTGTTCCTTTAAAAAAAGTGTGTCGTATAAACGCAAGCATACAGTATGTAGTCTTTTGTGTTCCGCCTGTTTTGCTTAGCATAAGACTTTGGAGATTTGTCCATGTTCTTGTTCCTTTTTATTGCCGAGCAGTATTTCATTTTTTACTTTTCATCAGTTGATGGACATTACAACAGCCGATTGCCTCCAGTTTTTTGCAGTTTTGTATAAGGCTTCTATTAATACTCATCTAGAGTGTTTTGTGTGGACATATGCTCTTGTTTGTTTTGGGTAAATACCTAGGATGGGATGGCTGGGTCGTACCATAAATGCACGTATGACTTCACCAGAAACTGCCAAATGTTTTCTAAAGCGACTCTTCCATTTTACATTCCTACAATGGGTGTATGACGTTCGGGTGACTCTGTATACTCACCAGAAATTTTTTTATTTTTATTTTTTTAATTTCAGAATCATAGGGTACATGTGAAGATTTGTTACACACTTATATGGTGTGGAGGTGAGGTTTGCACTTCTGACAGGCCCTCCCCCCTCCCAGTAGTAAGCATAATACACCGTGGGTGGTTTTGCAACCCTTATACTCCTCCCTCTCTCCTTTTTTTTCTTTTCTTTCTTTTTGAAGCAATGCCCAGTATTTATTGTTCCCATCTTTGTGCCATCGTGTGCCCAATGTTGAGTGCCCACTTATAAGTGAGAACATGCAGACTTCAGTTTTTTCTTTCTGTGATAGCTCACATTGAATAATGATTTCCAGCTGCATCCCTGTTGCTACAAAAGACATGATTTTTGTTCTTCTTTATGGCTGTGCAGTATTCCATCATGTCTGTGAGCCACATTTTCTTTACACGAACACCTCTGATGGGCATCTGGGTTGTTTCCATGTGCTTGTTATTGTGAATAGTGCTGCAGTAAACATTCATGTGCAGGTGTCTTGGTGGTAGAGATTTGTGGTCTATTCCCAAACGTTTGACTGCTGGGTGAAATAGCTCCCTTTTCAGTTCTTTAAGAAATTTCCAAAGTACTTACCACAGAGGTGGAAGCAGCTTACATTCTCACCACCCATGTACAAGTGTTCCCTTTATCCGCAGCCTGGCCAAACACCTGTTGTTTTCACTTTTTCTTCCTTTTTTTTTTTTTTTTGAGTTGGAGTCTCACTCTGTCGCCCAGACTGGAGTGTAGTGTCCGCTCCCGGCCACCGCAGCTTTGACCTGCTGGGCTCCGGCGATCCTTCCGCCTCAGCCTTCTGAGTAGCCGGAATTACAGGTGCGTGCTACCACGCCTGGCTGATTTTTTGATTTGTTGTAGAGATGAGGTCTTGCAGCCCAGGTGGGTCTCGAACCCGCGGGATCAGGCAATCCATTCACCTCAGCCTCCCAAAGGCGCAGGATTACAGGCTGAGCCACCGAGCCCTGCTGTTTTCACTTTTTCATGCTAGCCATCTTGACCGGTGTGAGATGGTATCTCCTCGTAGTTTTGATTTGCGTTTCTCTGATGATTAGTGATGCTGAGCCTTTGTTCATGTGTGTGTTGGCTGCTTGTATGTCTTCCTTTGAGAAGCGTCTGTTCAAGGCCTTTGCCCACATTTTCACAAGATCATTTGCCTGTCAATTCGTTTGAGTTCCCTACAGTTTCTGGATGTTAGGCTGTTCATGTCCTTTGTCCAGTTTTTAATGGGATTATTTTCCTCTCCATGTCCTTTCACCCCTTTTTAGTGGGGTTATTTTCCTGTCAATTCCCTAGAGTTGCTTATAGATGCTGGATGTTAGGGCTTTGTTGGATACATAGTTTGCAAATATTTTTTCCAATTATGTGGGTTGTCTCTTTAATCTCTGCATGGTTTCTATTGCTGTGCAGAAGCTTTTTAGCTTGATAAGGTCCCCCCTGTCAATTTCAGTTTTTGCTGCATTTCCTCTGGAAGACTTGGCCATGAATTCGTTGCCTACGCTGATGTCCAGGAGGCCGTTCCTAGGTTTTCTTCTGTGACTTTTTACTTTTTGAGTCACGGCCTCACTCTGTCACCCAGGTTAGAGTGCAGTAACACGATCATGACTCTTGACAACATCGACCTCAAAGGAATTTTTTGGTGGAATCTGTTGGGTTTTGCAGGTATAGAATCATATCCTCTGCAAGGGGAGATAATTTAGCTTTCTCTTTTCCTGTTTGGGTACCTTTGTATTCTTTCTCCTGCCTTATTGCTCTGGCTAGGACTTGTTAATTAGGTTTGGATAGAGTGGACATCCTTATCTTATTCCAATTCTTCGGGGGAATGTTTTCAGCTTCTGCCTGTGAAGTGTGATGTTGGTTACAGGTTTGTCATCAATGGCTCCTATTATTTTGGGAAATGTTTCTTCAGTGCCTGCGTGTTTGAGGGTTTTCATCAAGAAGGGATGTTGCATTCCATCAAATGCTTTTTCTGAATCTGTTGACATAATCACGTGGTTCTTTGTGTTATCCATGTTCATGTGGTGGATTGCATTTTTTGATTTGTGTGTGTTGGCTAACCTTGCATCCCGTAAATGAAGCCCACTTGGTCATGATTAATCATCCTTGCTGTTCCATGCGATTTGCAGTATCTTGTTGAGAACCTTGCATCTCTATTCATCAGGGAAATTGGCCTGTAGTTTTCTTTCTTTGTTGGGTCTTTGCCCTTTTGGTGTATCAGGATGATACTGACTTCATAGAATGAGTCTATAGGGAGGATTCCTTCCTTCCTGATGACTTGGAATACTTTCGGTAGGATTAGCATCAATTCTTCCCTGTACACCTGGTAGAACTCAACTGAGAAACCCTCTGGTCCAGGGCTGTTCTTGGCAAGGAGCCTTCTTACTACAGAATCAATGTCTTGGCTTGTTACTGGCCTCCTCAGGGTATCAAATTCTTTTTCTTTCAATCTTGTAAGGTTGTCTGTTTACAGCAATTTATCCATTTCTTCTAGATTTTCTAACTTACACTCACATAGATGTTCAAAGTAATCACTGGTAATCATTTTTATTTTTTCAGGGTTGGTTGTTATATTGTCTTTTCAAATTATTTTTATTTGAATTCTCTTTCTCTCTTTTTGTTAGTCTTGCCAGGGGGCTGTCAATCTTATTTACCCTTCAAAAAACCAGCATTTTCAACTTATTGATTGTGTGTGGGGGGGTGGAGGGAAGCTTAAATTTTTTTTATTTTTTGTCTGTATTTTTTAAATTTTGATTTACTTTGAATATTTCTATTCTTCTCATAGTGTTGGGATTGCATTATTCTTGTCTCTCTGGCTTCTTTAGGTGTGGCATTAGACTGTTTACTTGAGATCTGTTTTGCTGATGTGTGTGGGAAAGGTAAGAACTTTCCCACTAAGCATCGCTGTCATGGTATCCCAGATTATTGGTATGTTGTATCTTTATTTTCATTTGTTTCGAGGAATGCTTTTGTTTCTGTCATGATTTGTGTGTGAACCCAAAAGTCATGCAGGAGCATGTTGTTTAATTTCCACATATTTGTGTATTTTTGAGGGCTCCTGTTGGTGGTGATATTTTTATTCCACTGTAGTCTGAGATGGTGCTTGGTATGATTATGACCTTTTGAAACTTGTTCATGCTTGATTTATGCCGAGTTTGTGGCTTGCCTCAGAGTATATGTGCTGATGAGAAGAACGTATATTCTATGGTGGTTGGGCAGAGTGTTCTGTAGATGTCTATTTGATCGAATTGCTCAAGTGTAGAGTTTATGTCCCTGGTTTCTTTGTTAGTTTTCTGCCTCGATGATCTGTCTAAAACTGTTAGTGGGATATTGAATTCTCCCACTATTACTCTGTGACTGTCTATGGCCACTCTTTGATGAATTAGCAGTCATGTTACAAATTTAGGTACTCCTATGTTGGGTGCGTATACATTCAAGGTGGATATTGCTGATGAATTGAGCCCTTTTGCACTATGTGGTGCCCTTCACTGCCCTTTTAAAGTTTTAATGGTTTAAAGTCTGTTTGATCTGATACAAGAATACCTACTCCTCCTCTTTTGTGTTTTCTCTTTGCACAGATGATCTTTCTCCCACCCTTTACCTTGAGCCTCAGGCAGACGTTTGCAGTGAGATGGATTTCCTGAAGGCAGCAGAGGGATAGATCATATTTCCTTTTTTTTTTTTTTTTTTTTGAGTTGGAGTCTCAGTCTGTTGCCCAGGCTGGAGGGCAGTGGCACGCTGCTCACGGCCACTGCAGCCTCAGCCTGCTGGGCTCAGGCAGTCCTCCGCCTCAGTCTTCCAAGTAGCTGGATCTACAGGCACACGTCACTGTGCCCAACTAACTTTTTGATTTATTGTAGAGATGAGGTCTCACCAGTTTGCCTGGACTGGTCTCGAACCCGTGGGCACAGGCAGTCCTCTCACCTCAGCCTCCCAAAGTGCTGGGATTATAAGCGTGAGCCACCATGCCCGACCGGTCATATTTCTTTATCCTGTTTGCCACACTGAGCCTTCTGAGTGGCATTTTCAGTCCATTCCTGTTTACATTAACAATTGATATATGGGGGGGTGTGGTCTTGTCATATGGTTGCTAAGGAGCTGCTTTGTGTTCTGGGCTTTGAGGTTGATCTGTATGGTTTGTAATCGCTGTGCTGACCTGTGCTTTTGTGATGGGTGGTACCGTTCTTTGGTTCTGTGTTTTTTGCTTTTTGTATAATGCCTCTGAGGAGATCCCTGGATTTCTTCTGTCTCGGGCAACTGCCTCTCTAGAGAGATAGGGGAAGTTTTCTTGGGTAACATCTTGGAAGTCTTGTTCCAGGGTCTTCTCAGTTTCTCCTTCTCTCTCAGAAATGCCAATCAGCTGTAGATTTGATCTCTTGACATCATCCCACACCTCTGGTAGGTTTTGCTCCTTTTCCTAACTCTTTTCTGCTTCTTTTTGTCAAAGTCGGTTAATTCAGTGGCTGACTCCTCAGTCTCTGAGGTTCTTTAGTCTGCCTGGTCGATTCTGTTGTGAAGGCATGCTGTTGTGTTTTTGAATTCCAGGAGCAACTTCTTCATTTCCAGAAGTTCAGTTTGGTTCTTTCTTGGGATGGCCAGGTCAGCTTTCACTTCCTGTCTGTTTTCATGGCTGATTGATTGGAATGCCCATGTTCTTTTGGGTCACTGTGAATCTCTTTGCCAACCATGACCTGAATTCTATGTCTATTATCAGGGACAGATCATTCCGAAGAGGGATGAGAGGACCCTTTGTGGGGGTTGAATCATTTCAGCTATGGGATTTTTCGGAGTTTTTTTGCTGGTTCTTCCTCACCTGTGAGGGCTGGCTCTTTTCTTTTTATTTTTTGTTTGATTATTTTTTATTTGTAAAAGCCACAATTCTTGGGGTGACAGTTTGTTTGGTACCTGAGTTTACTTGTTGTATTTGTTTTTCCTTATGGGAGTGTCTGTGGTGTGTGCTGAGTGTGGTCTGTTGGCTTCCTTTAGTGGCCTGTCTCTCTGTTCTCTCCCTGCTCCACAGGCTGCAAGTTCTGAGGCGGCAGAAGCTTAGTTTTCAGCGGGGGTGCAGGGTGGGGCCCAGAGGGTACCCTCTTGAGGTTCTGACCACAGGGGAACGCTGCTCCACTGCTGTGGTGATCAGGCGGGGTGGGACAGCTGCATGGTACCAGGGGTCCTTGCCTAGTTGGGAGCCATGGGGCGTGTGTCTAGTTGTGGGACCTGTGGGCATAGAGGAACAGTCTGTCCTCCTCTTTCCTACCTGATCTGTGGTTTCAGGGATGGAGGCGGTGGTTCTGGCTAGGAGCTGTGGAGGTGACCTCCGATGTCTGGTCCACCTGTGGAAGCTGTAGAGGTGGCAGTGAGGATGGTGACTTGGGTGGAAACTGGCTAGCACTGCTTCACCAAGGCAATCTGGCGACGGCAGGGCAAGTCGTTTCCTCCGGTTTAGGTACTTCCCCCTCCTCCCAGCCCAAGCTCCAGGGGCACTGTCCGGCTGGGAACCCTGGTGCCTCCCTCCCCAGCCTGTACATCATATCAGCAGGGTTAGTGGGGCCCCACGGCTCAGCTCTGGTAGAGGTGTTCGGGTGGGCATAATGGCCTCCTCCCAACCAAGCCAATCTGCTCCTCCCACATAGGAGCAGAAGGCAGGACATTCCCTTGCCAGGGGAGAATCTGGCCTTTCTCCCTCTGTGTGCAAGTGGATGGGGTCGTATCTCCCATGCTACCTGCAGCTAGAAGTCTCGCTGCTCAGTGACTGAAGTGTAAACTGGCAGTGGCCAGACAGACCGTCTTGGCCTGGGTGCCCTGACTTACCAAGTGTCTAAGAGGGACTCTGCCTCCTAGTACACACACCCTTCTTTGTGGGATGGGCCACAGCAGTGATGGTGGCCTCCTGGGGGCAAGCCTTGTAGGCAGCCCTGAACTAGAGAAAGGACAGGTGCTGGTGCTATTGGAGAAAGGTCCCCAAAGTGGGCTCGTCGTCCCAGCAAGGGTCTGGAGAACAGGGGGAGAGGACCATCCATGGACGAGGAGCACCCCTGGAGAGTGTGCCCCACAGGGCCTCTCCATGGCGAGGTTGGCAGCTGCCGGTCCCAGGACTCATCAGTAACTGAAGTCCTCCGGGCCCCACAGGTATCCAACCGGTACCTCTGTTGTGATTCCAGACAGCTTTCTGTGGCTGGCCAGTGTGGGAGGAGGTACAGTGGGTAGGCCTGGGTATTCGCAACCTGTCATTGACGAGGATGCAGAGGTTCATGGGAGGTGTGTAACATCTCTCCTGTTCATCCACTGCTTCCTTTGCCAAGGGGATTCTCCCTGTCTCGTGTCAGGGCAGATGCTGCAGGTGTTTGGGACTTGGAGCTGTCCATTCTCTGTGTGTCTCTCCCAGGTGTCTGTCCGATGAACCCTATCTTGGGTTTCCAGGCAGAGTTCTAGCGGGCCATGTTCAGTTTCCCTTTAAGACGCTCTTGCTGACAGAAGCAGGGGTCTGATGTTTCCACTTGGCCATCTTGGCCCTCCAGTCCTGCATCACATTTTTTACCATACCAGACTTTGGTCTTTTATTTTGTAACACTGATGAAATTAATATTTTATTTCCTAATTTACATTTTACATGTCACCGCATAAATTTATTTCCTTTTAACTCTTTTTTAGGGCCTGGCCCGG
>NW_006963061.1:0-731 GCF_000164805.1 Carlito syrichta
GGTGTTTCCCCATTCCCATACAGATATTTGCTACTATTAATCCCATCTTCCTCCCCCCACCATAGTTTCCCAGTACGGTCAGTCATTTTCGTATACTATTGCATTGGATGTTTAAGGTCCATTATATGAGTGAGAACATATGATCCTCGGATCTTTGTTTCTGTGAGAGGTCACTCAGTATTATAGACTCTAGTTCCATCCAGGTTGCTGCGAAATTCATGATTTTGTTCTTTTTTATGGCTGCGTAGTATTCCATCATGTATATGTACCACATTTTTTTAATCCAGTCCTCTTTTGACGGGCAGCATGGCTGTTTCCAGGTTCTTGCTATTGTGAACAATGCTGCGATAAACATGCGTGTGCAGGTATCTTTTTTATAGAGTGATTTGTGTTCTTCAGGATATATTCCCAGTAGGGGGATTGCGGGGTCATATGGGAGGTTGGTATTTAGAGCTTTTAAGAATCGCCACACTGCTTTCCACAGAGGTTGCACTAGACTCCCACCAACAGTGTAGAAGTGTTCCCTTTTCACCACACCCTCTCCAGCAGCTGTTATTTTTTGAGTTGTTGATAATTGCCATTCTGACTGGAGTTAGATGGTATCTCAGTGTGGTTTTGATTTGCATCTCCCTGATGATTAGTGAGGTTGAACATTTCTTCATGTGTTTGTTGGCTGCTCGGATGTCTTCCTTTGTGAAGTGTCTGTTCATATCTTTTGCCCATTTTTATAA
>NW_006963062.1:0-667 GCF_000164805.1 Carlito syrichta
AGCTAAAAAGTAGCAGTTTCCTCTAAGTTCGCAAGGATAGTATTTTCAAGTACACAAACGTTGAAAAAAAACAAGAAGAGCCATTAGATAGAGAGACTATATTAAATTCAGCAGCAAAGTGGACTTTTCACTTTTCCAGCCACCTTTCAGGAAATGCTTGAGAGCCCTTTCTAATATTCTCTTTCCCCTTTGACCAGATATGCTATAATGTATTTTACACACGTATGCGTCCTTCCCCCAGCAGACATTCTTTCTTTCCCTTCCCATCACCTGGAATCTCAGAGGCTTTCGCATCCTCTTTCTCCTGACCAGCTGTAACATCCTGACTTGCAGGTGGTGGCTCCTGTCCTGAAGGCTGCTCATCACTGGGTTGTTGAGCCTAGGCGCGTGTGTGAGCAAAGAAAAGATTCTGTTATCGATACACGTCAATAACACACACACAGAGGACACAGGTATTTCTGATCATACGTTCGGCCTAACGACATCTCGCCACCACTATTCTATGAAACACTTATCCTTAATAAAATTCCTCTTCCCACAGTCAGGTTACTGTAAGAATAGAGTTACCTCTAAGGGCTCTGGAAGCTATTCTAAGCTACGTTGGGGTGGATGTGTGCAATCCTCTGTCAATAAACATGAGGGTGAAAGTCACGGCACACTTTTGTGA
>NW_006963063.1:0-329 GCF_000164805.1 Carlito syrichta
CTCCTTGCATGAATTGAACTTTATCTATTTATTTATCTGTTTTGAGTCAGAGTCTCATGCTATCACTCAGACTGGAATGCAGCAGCACACTCATGGCCACTGCAGCCTCCACCTGATGGGCTCAGATGATCCTTCCACCTCAGCCTTCCAAGCAGCTGAAATTACAGGCACTAGCCACCAGGCCCATCTAATTTTTTTTTTTAATTGTAGAGATGAGGTCTTGCTAGGTTGCCCAAGCTGGTCTCGAACTCCTGGGCTCAGGCAATCCTCTCGCCTCTGCCTCCCAAAGTGCTGGGATTATAGGTGTGAGCCACCATGCCCTGAAAATT
>NW_006963064.1:0-718 GCF_000164805.1 Carlito syrichta
CTTTGCTCTCTGCCCTAGGAGGATGAGATGTATGAATTATATAGCTGCAAGCTTCTGTGTCCTCTGACTTTGAGTTGTGGAGTGTGTCACCTTGACTGGGCTAAGTGATGACCACAAAAAGCTGGTAAAACATTATTTCTGGGTGTGTCTATGACAGTGATTAGGAAAGAAATTTAGAAAAAATCCATGTGCAAGTCAAAAATAAAATTCTAGGTCTCCCAACTGACTGAATGGATCCCCTCTGGACCAAGAAAAACCTGAAAAACTAAAGGAGGTCAGACACACCTTGTTATACCTTTTTCTCTGTGGAGTTTAGCTACAACTTTATAGCATTAACAATAAAATAGAGATCATTATACTGAAAAAATAGATTCTGTGGCAATAAGATACTAAGTTTCAACCTGACTCTGCTATAGCATCACATGACAGACAGTATGCCCTAAAAGAAACAAAAATATTTTACCTCAAAATGTTTCTTTGACATATTTTGAGATGACTCTGCAAAGAATTCTATTGGGGAAATTTGTATCTGTAGAGAATCTCCTTCCCAAGTAGGAGTTTGACACATTTTGACATTTACCATCTATTCTCTCTGAAACCTGATACTTTTAGGTTTTATCTGCATAATGAGAACCTTGGTTTCCACAGCTTCCTTTATCTTGACTCAAGTATATCTTTCTCTTTCAAATTCATTAGCCAGAGCTTAACTCTTTCAACC
>NW_006963065.1:0-761 GCF_000164805.1 Carlito syrichta
CGGATACAAAATAAATGTGCAAAAGACAATCGCATTTCTTTATACCAATGAAAAACAAACAGAACCCCAAATAAAAAACACAATTCCATTCACAATAGTCACAAAAAAATGAAATACCTTGGCATCTTCCTAACTGGAGACGTGAAAGACCTTTACAAGGAAAACTACAAAACACTGCTCAAAGAAATCAAAGATGACACAAACAAATGCAAAAATATCCCATGCTCATGGATTGGAAGAATCAACATTGTTACGATGTCCATCTTACTTAAGGTAGTCTACAAATTCAATGCAATACCCATCAAACTACCAGCAACATTTTTCTCAGACCTAGAAAAAACAACACAGGAATTCATATAGAAACACAAATGTCCAATAATAGCCAGAACAATCCTCAGCAAAAAAAAAAAAAAAAAAAAAAAACAGGTGGTATCACATTACCAGACTTCAAACTTTACTACAATAAAGCAACAATCATCAAAAAAGCTTGGTATTGGTATAGGAACAGGCATATAGATCAACGGAATAGAATTGAGATTCCAGAAGCAAAACCTCAATTTCTCAACCAACTCATCTTCGACAAATCCTCCACCACCTACCACTGGAGAGAGGAGAACCTATTCAGTAAATGGTGCTGGGAAAACTGGCTGACCACATGCAGAAGATTGAAACAGGACGCCTATCTATCCCCATGCACAAAGGTTAACTCCAGATGGATCAGAGACCTAAATGTAAAACCTCACACCATAAGACCTTAGAAA
>NW_006963066.1:0-729 GCF_000164805.1 Carlito syrichta
CTGTAATCCTAGCACTTTGGTAGGCCAAGGGTGGAGGATCCTTTGAGTTCAGGAGGTCGAGGTTGCCATGGACTGTGGTCATGCCACTGCACTCCAGCCTGGGTGACAGGGAAAGATCGTGTCTCTCAGACATAAATTACTTAAAAATAAAACAAGAGGCTGGGCTCGGTGGCATAGCCTGTAATCCCGTGCTTTGGGAGGCCAAGGTGAGTGAATTGTCTGAGCCTGAGGGTTCGAGACCCACCTGGGCAACTTGGCGAGACCTCATCTCTACAATAAATCAAAATCAGCTGGGCATGGTAGCGCATGCCTGTAGTTCCATCTACTTGGAAGGCTGAGGCAGAAGGATCGCTGGAGCCCAGCAGGTCGAGGCTGCAGTGAACAGGAGCGGCCATTGCACTCCAATCTGGGCGACAGAGTGAGACTCTAACTCAAAAAATAAATAAATAAATAAATAAAACAAGAGAAACCTTCACATCAGAAAGATTTCCAACATGTAGGATCTGAAGAAGTTTGCCCTCTGAAGGTGTCGAATCTTCCTGACTTGGGACATATCTTAGCAGAACCAAATGACCACCTTCTAGAACTCAGATGAGAAATTTTTGTGCTGGACATCTGTTGAAGTCATGTCCTCTAAGTTTATATTTAAATAAATATAATTTTAAATCATATTATCTCTATACCATAAGTGAAGTACAACACTTTTCAAAGTTTTCCTAACATGGCTTT
>NW_006963067.1:0-954 GCF_000164805.1 Carlito syrichta
TAGTTAATTCATCTGTCTTCCCTGCTAGCTAGCTAGCTAGGTATCTAGATTGTTAACTCCAATGGCTATCCCCCCTCCTAGCTAGTGTTGTCAGCTAATTATATCATCTTGCTATTCGGCTGGATAAATTGTTATGTCAGCTAGTTGAATCTGCTGGCTAACCAGATGGCTAGCTGGTTAAGTCAACTAATTAATTCAAGTGGCTAGCCAACTGGCTTGCTAGATAACTCGCTACTTTAGTCAGCTGACTAGCCAGCTGGCTACCTGGTTAAATCAGCTATTTAAGTCAACTGGCTAGCCAACTGGCTAGCTAAGTAGTTAGCTAATTAAGTCAGGTGGCTAGCTGGCTGGCTACCTAAATAAGTCAGCGTGTTAAGTGAGTTGGTTAGACAACTGGCTAGCTAGGTGGCTAGCTAGTTAAGCCAGTTGGCTAGCTGGATGACTATATAGGTAACTCTGCTAGTTAAGTCAGCTAGTAAGTGAGCTTGGTAGCTAGGTGGCTGGCAAGTTAAGCCAGTTGCTTAGCAGTCTTTTTAGGTAAGTGGCTAGCTAGTTAAGCCAGCTGGCTAGCCATCCGACAAGCAGGGTGTCTGGTTAGTTAAGCCGGCTGGCTATTCAACTGTCTAGCCAGCAGGATGCCTAATTAAGGCGGCTGGCTAGCCAGCTGGCCAGAACGCTAGCTGTCTAGTTGGCTCCCTAGCCAACTAGCCAGCCAGGTAGCTAACTAATTAAACCAGATGGCCAGCAGTGTAGCTAGTTAAGTCAGCTGGCTAGCCAGATATCCAGCCAACTTGCTAGTCAGCTACTTAAGTCAGCTAGCAATCCAGTTATCTAGCTAAGTCAGTTAGCAAGTCAGCTAAACTATTCAGCTAACTAGTTATGTCAGCTAGCTAGTCAGCTTGCTAGTCAGCTATCTAGCTGGTTAACTAGATAGTTAAGTCAGCTATCCAGCTA
>NW_006963068.1:0-639 GCF_000164805.1 Carlito syrichta
AGGTACCAAAAATCGAGTTAGGCGTGGTGATCCCTGGAATCCTGACTGCTTGGAGGCTGAACTGGAAGGACAGCCTGATCCCCACTGGTTGAGGCCCCAGGAGGCATGATCATGCTGCCACACACCAGCCTGGCTGACAGAGACTCAAATGACAAAAAAGATGCTTCCCACGTGCATCACGATGGGCATCCATGGCTCCCCAGAGAAAGGTCTGCATGGGCGGGGAATGATGGAATTTTTGGGAGAGGAAGGGGCCCTCTCCAAGTCCAAAGATGGTAGACAGGGCGACTGGAATCTGGGCTGGCCACAGCATTGCCAGACTGCCTTGATCGCTCTGTGCTCAACCGCTCCCCTAGCTTGGGCCGTCTGTTCTGTGAGCTCACACATGTCTTTGCTGTTGTAAATGAGTGTGGATCATGGAGGCAGGCCTTCTGGGATGTGTGGCCAAAGGCACAGGAAAGATGTGCCTGATAGCCACCTTTGAAACATCCCAAGAACGACAGCCCAGAAATTACTTTTTCCTCTCCAATACCTGAGGGTGATTCCTCACTCTGGGTGGTAGGGGTGATGGTGGTGGTTGTAGTGATTATTATTATTTGGAGTTGGATGCCACTCTGTTGCCCAGGCCAGAGCTCAGGG
>NW_006963069.1:0-460 GCF_000164805.1 Carlito syrichta
AATAAATATTTATATGATTCTCTACTTATTGATATTTGTAATATATTAAAACATTCCTGGCCTACTATGGTATATTATTATGGTATTTTTATGGCATATTAACCAAAATAGGGTAAAGTTGTATGTGAATTTTAGGAATTAAATTAGTATTTATCAAAAATACCATGGTAGACATCAAGATGTTGCAAATTATTAAAATAGTAGTTTATGTCATTAAATTGGGTTTCAATAAACATATATTATTTTTACTATAATAATAATGCAAATTTTTACCTTGAGGGAGTGATTTTTTTCCCCACCTCTGCTGTTTACCCAACTCAAACAAATAGAAATCTTTATGATGAGCCACCTTTTCATCTCCTGCTGCTCTCCTAGCCTTTTCCTGGCTGCCTGCTGCATTTATTGTTCAATGATACTGTGATTCAATGTCATTCAAACTACTCTTCATCATAGCACTTGT
>NW_006963070.1:0-2344 GCF_000164805.1 Carlito syrichta
AGCTCTCTTGCTGTAAAAGTGAGGCTGTCCTTGTCCATCAACTCAAACAGGTATGTCAAAAAAATATGATTTGTTTTGCTTTTAAGAAATGACATAAGGCTGGGCATGGTGGCTCAGACAGTAATCCCAGCAATTTGGGAGGCCAAGGTGAGAGGATTGCCTGAACCCATGGGTTTGAGACCAGCTTGGACCACAATGTGACATCTTGTCTCTACAATAAATCCAAAAATTAGTTCGGTGTGGTGGCGTGCACCTGTAGTTCCAGCTACTTGGAAGGCTGAGGCGGAAGGATTGTCTGAGCCCAGCAGTTTGAGGCTGGCTGTGACCGTACCACTGCACTCTAGCCAGGGTGACAGAGTGAAACTCCGACTCAAAAAAAAAAAAGAAAGACGTATATCAAAGGAAAAATGAATCAATCCACCTCAGAGAGATTACTGTTAGATTTATTACAAGCAAACCCACATGCATACAAGAACCACACCTAGAATACCAGATTCTTTTTTTTTTTTACAATTTTTTTATATCTATCAGAATGTATCCTCACATTTGGTATGGAACATACCATTCTTTGCATGGAATACATTACATTCAATCTCTGCATCAAATTCATTTTTAAGTGCCTTACTTTGTTTCTACAACATGCAACTCCTATTTGCATTTTTAATCTTTTAATGCACTTTACAAGCATTTCCTAATTGATTTATTACCCTTCAGCCAGTTCAGAATGCAGCAACACACGAGTGATTAAAGTCCGAAGCATTAATTGGTGATGAAAAATTAAAAACTGAATATGATCTGAAGATTTGACCAACAACCTAAAGACAGATGTCTTAGCCACCCCAATGACCTGGGAGTCTGTGAACTCCTAAGCAAGAGACAAGTTATTTCTCTTGGCCATCAAAGGCGTCAAAAGACAAAGTTTATTTGTTTTTTAAAAGAATAAAAACTTAGTCAGGAGATATGCCCAGAAAGCTACAAACTCACAGTTGCTGCAAAACCAAGGTAGAGAAAGGAGAATGATGGTTTTCACATAAAACCATAGTCTCCTTCTACCCTGCTTTTCCCATTCTCCTCTATCCACTAATCCATGTGTTTTGAGCACACAATTTTAAAAAACGTTATTATCCTTGTGTCTCTGGAAATAAACTGAGGATCTGCCACACTAGACCTAAAAAAATTACAATCCAATACACTATGAAAAATGCTCCCTGTCTAAAAGATTGTGTCTGCTGATATATGGAAACCTAAATTGGCATTTATGTGATTAGTTTTTCCAGGGTTTTGGTTGGCAACTTTTCTCAAGTTTGCAGAAAATGTGTAATAATATCGACCAAAATAGCTCATAGGTACTTTTGTTTTATTTTAAATTTATTATTATGTTATTTTTTATTGACAAGTCACAATTGTATACCTTTCTGGAGCACAATGTGATGGTTTGATATATGCATAAAATGTGAGATAATTAAATCAAGCTAATTAGCTTATTGCTAATTTTGCTAACCTATCTTTTGCGTGGTGAGATACTTGAAGTTTACTCACTTAGTTACTTTGAAATATACAACACATTATTGGCTATAGTCACTCTACAGTAGATCTAAAAATCCACCCCTCTTGTTTATCTGAAACTCTGTACCCATGGTTCAACAACTCCCCATTTCTTCCCTTCCTAGCACCCCCAGCCTCTGGTAGCTATCATTCTGCTTTCTACCTTTATGAGTTCAACTTTATCAGATTGCACATATAAATGAGATTATGTGTCTGACTTATTTCATTTAGCGTTATGTCCACCAGATATTCATCCATGTTGTTGCAAATGACAGAATTTCCCCTCCTTTTAAGGCTAATTAGTATTCCATTGTATATGTGTGTGTGTAATTTGTTTCTTTATCTGTTCATTTGTTGTTGGACACTTAGATTGAGTCCATATTGACCACTGTAAATAATGCTGTACATGGAATGCAGCTACCCAAGGGAATATTAATTTAATTTGTTGAACATATATCCAGAAGCAAGATTATTAGATCATAGCATAGTTCTATTTTTAGTTTTTGAGGAACTTCTATACTGTTTTTCATATCGACTGTACTAATTTACATTCACACTAACACTGTATGAGTTCTCTTTTTTTTGCATCCTCTAAAATACTTATTCATTTTTTTTAATAAAAGCCATTTCTACAGATGTAAAGTGATACCTCATTATGGTTTTAACTTGTATTTCCCTGATGACTAGGTATACTGAGCATCTTTTATTTGCTTATTGGACATTTGTGTGTCTTTTGAAAATATCTATTCATGTTCCTTGCTCATTTTTAATTGAATTATTTTTTGATACTGAGTTGACT
>NW_006963071.1:0-6574 GCF_000164805.1 Carlito syrichta
CCTGAATGATGCATGTTTGTATACCTAACCCTTAACTGTACCCCACAATTTTAAAATAAAAAACATTAAAATTTTTTTTATAAAAAAGAAGGAGGGTCTTTGGGAGGCAATTAGGTCATGAGAGTAGAGCTACCTCATGGATGGGATTGCTACCCTAAAAAAGAGACCCCCAGAGAGTGCTCTCTCTCTCTCTTCCATGTGAGGTTATAACAAGAAGGCAGACATCTGCAACCCAGAAGAGAGCCAGAACCCAGCCATGTTGATACCATCCTCTCTACTTTCAGTGCCCAGAGCCATGAGAAATACATTTCTGTTGTTTATAAGTCATTCAGTCTAAGGTATTCTGTTATAGCCATAGCAGCCCAAGTATACTGAAGGTATAAAACTTATGTATTTGAAATTGGATTCCCTAGGGATGAGTGTGGGTAGAAAAGAGAGGAGGTTTAAGCATTGGGCCGAGTTACTCACAATACTCATCTGAGAAGGAATTGCTGTGAGGCAGGATGATGCAGAAGAGAGAGGGGTTCTTGGCACTCGGTGCCTTATGCAGGAGAGCAATCCACCATATAAGTGCTGCTGGCAGTGGGGGCAAGCTGAGACTGCCAGGTTTGACCTAATAAAAGATTTCCCTCAAGGAGTGGTGAAGACAAATAGATGTGTATCTCTGGGAGGAAGTTTCATAGTGGAAGCATTCATAGGGTACAGAAGAGGGTGGTCGGTCATTCCTGGGGTGCTCCTCCTCCAACCCCTGCACACACCCCCAAACTTCCACCATCACAGAATCTATCTGTGCCATGAATCTACTCTCATCTACCTTCCTTCTTGTCCTCTCTGCCCAAGTGAACTGATTTGCTTTCACCTTTGAACCACTGTTAGGTTTTATGACGCTTTACCTGTTCCTGCCCACCACTGCTTTGTTTCTGTCTACACCACAAACAGCGTAAGGATGGGGACTCTGCGTGATGTACTACTTACATTGATATCTTACCTCTAGCACCTAGCACGTGGTCATTCACAGAACAGCCACTTCAGAAAATGTTGACTGAATTGAAATTTGAGAGTTGTTACCAAATGCAGGCGACTCATTCCCAGGGCTATCTAAGCAGCGTTGTCAAATGTAGGAGCAATGCTTCTCAAAGTTTAGCATACATCTAATTACCTGGAGGACTCATTCAAACACAGGTTGTTGGGCCCCTCTCCACAGTTTCTGTTTCATTGGTTTGAAGTGGCCCCAGAATTTGCATTTCTAACAAGCTCCCAATTGATATTGAGACTTCTGGTTCTGGAGTAACACTTTGAGTTCAATTGTCCTAGAGCTAAAATGTGATTCCTTTCAAGTATGTCCATAGCTTGGCTTCCCTAGAGAAGCTGGTTGTTGCTTCTTTGTTTATAAAGGCATCTGGCCTGGCTGCATGAAAAAATGTGAATTCCACACTTCCGTGCTGTTAAAATGTCATCATGGCATCACCCATGAGCCTCCCATGGAGGGGAAGCAGCCATCTGCACTGCTCTCAGAGTGTGAGTCAGCTGCCGTTCAGGTCCTCCTGAGTCCAGGGGTCACAGGCTGTTTGCACTCATCAGCGAGGGTGCTGAATAAAAGGGCAGGTTCTCTGTACCATCTCACTGTACAGTTATCAACTCAGTGCTGGAAGGACTTGGTGACTTCAAGATATTTTTAAACTATACTATAGATGTATGCATTGCATATCAATGAAGGCCTAATTTCTATATTCGCCTATAAGATTGTTGAGAACAAGAAATAATTAGAATTTTTATGAATATTTGGAATTTTAACTGTTACACAGAGCCTGCTTTTAGGGGGAAAGAATATAGGAAAAAAAGGATTAACAAGATGATGATGACCATTTACAAAGGAAGACCATACTCACTGGAATCAACATTAATTCACTGTGAGTAAGTCCTATAAGTCCAACCTCATTTCCTTTTCACACTTACTTTCTTACGGAGAAATGTGGTTGATACCACTTTTTAAATTTAAGCATAGTTCCTGAGTGATGGGTGGGCTTGTACCTAGTTGAATGACAGTCTCCATAGTGTTCTGAGTAGTGGATCTGTGTCAACCTGGAGGAAGATCTTAATCTTCAGCTCTGTCCTGTTTGACATTTTTATCAGCATAAGATGGAAATACTAAGAATAAGAACATGCTGATCACACTTTCACCTGATTGAAAACTGGAATAGATTAGTTAATAGTCAGCATGGCAGAACTGGGTTTCAGAGCATCTTGACAAGCCCAGGAAATGGACCAGGCTTTTGGGGTTTTGATCTTTGTTGTTTTTTTTTTACGAAGCAGTTGTCTCAAAGCAGTAAAAGGAAACAAGACCCAGTAGCAGAACTTACAAGATGTTGTGTTTAGATTCAAGAACTTAAATGTTGTGTCTAGATTCAAGAACTTGAGTTGCTAGAAAGAATGATGTGTCCTTAGTGCAGTGTAACTTCCCCAAAGCTGATATATGGTACCAACGTATTAATAGACCAACAGTGTCCAGAGCAAATTACATTTGGAGCATTATAAGCAGTTGAGAATTCATGGACAAACAGAATCGTGCCCTGAGTGGCCCAGATGATAAATAGACTGGATAATGTGTCTTGTGATGAGGAATAGAAAGAACTGAGGGAGTTCATTTTACAAGGAGAATAACGAAGATTTTAAATATTTTGAAATCTCTCGTGAATTCCACTTATTTTGAATGGGCCCCAAAGCCAAAAGTAAGATCAATAGATGAAATAATAGGATTATAGATATTGGCTTGGTAGAGAGATAAAATTTTTAGTATTCAGAATTGACTACAGGTGACATAATAGTAACAATAATAATATTGATGATGATGAAGACAGCAACACCTGTAACAACTTACGCAGTTTTATAAAGTACATCTTTAAGTACTGTACTTGATTGGTGTCAGGGCAGTGCCTTTGGTATCACCAGGGAAATTCAGCCCTTGACTGAGCAACAATGTTGCAGAGATTTAAGGATCAGATAGGAGGTTGAACAAGATGACCTTAGGTTATGAAAATGTTGTACATTTTTAAAGCTTGTGCACACTGGAAGCTATCAGTACAAAATACTTTTATTCTTCAAATATTTTAGATTGTTTTCTCTGGATGTTTATAAGTATGAGGAAAATCATGAAGATGAGGGTATTGGTGGCAAAAGTTGCTTTTTCCATCCATCTGAAGTGAGGGATTGCCTTATGAACCAGTATCTATGGGAGTACCTGCAGGTGATCTCTGGTTTACTGCTATAACAGATACTTTATTGGCTGTTGCTAGGCAAATGTTGTGTCAATGAGACTTGGGTCTCCCAGTGCATTATAGTTTTTACTCCAACTAAATGTGCTTGTCACCCTTTATTGTGACAAAGTAGAATGTCTCCTACTCGGTCAGAATGTTGGCTATTGTGTAAACATTTACAAATCTTAGAAAAGCATCTCGTGTATCTTCTGTGTCTGTATAGTGACTGGCATGTATCTGTATTCAACAATTCTTGGTTGATGAAAAGAAAATTAGAAGAACAATTCAAGAAAAGTCTTTGTGGAAATCACCTTAACAGATATGAGTGAAATTTAAGAAGTTGAATTCCAATGAAATATTATGCAACCATAAAGAAGGACAAATATATGGACTTTGCAGCAACTTGGATGGATTTGGATTTATCACAGAAACAAAGAACAGAGTTCCAGATGTTCTCACTCTTAGTGATTTATCACAGAAACAAAGAAGAGTTCCAGATGTTCTCACTCATAAATGGACGTTGAACAATTACAATGCTACAAGAAAGCAATTGACAGTAGTGGGAAACTGTCAGGGGAGGGAGGTGTGGAACTGGCAGTTGAGGGAAACTGCAAGAGGAGGGAGGGGCATACCTCATCAACAAGGTTATCTGCATAATCAAAGTTGGTATACCTAACCCTGAAATGCACCCCATATCTTTATAATAAAATTTTCTTTAAAAAAGTTGAACTCATAGAAACAAAGTAGAAGGGTGGTTAGTACAGGAAGGAGGGTGAGAGAAATGGGACATAATAGTCAAAGGGCACACACTTGCAGTTATACGAAAAGTTATAGAGACCTAATGAACAACACTGTAATTGTGGTTACGAATAATTTTACTTGAAATTTTCTAGGAAAACAGATCTTAAGTATCTTACTACAACAAGATAACTATGCAAAGTGATAGATAGGTTAATTACCTTGTTTATGATCATCATTTTACAATATGTATGTATACTAAAAGTTCACACTGTATGCCGTGAATATGTATAATTTTTATTTGACAATTATGCTACAATGAAACTGAATAAAAAGATGTGAGAACTCAAAGCCAGAGAGGTTCAAGTAAAAAAGTTTCTTGTCTTACATACCAGCAAGCCTAAGAGAAGCAAATCATAGATTTATACAAAAAACCTGCTTATGAATATTTGAACAGCTTTATTATTAATTAGCCAAAACTGTGAACAACCCATAAGTCCTTCAGCTGGTGAGTGATTTAAATAATGGTGGTACATGACACCATGAAATACAGTTCAGCAATAAAAAAAGAAAGAACTGCTGATACAACACCGTGGCTGCACTTCAAATGCTGATTCAAAGGCAAATACTTGTAGGATTCCATTCATAGAACATTTTGGAAAAGGAAAAAATATGGTGTCGGGAAAGAGATCGGGATCAGGGTTGGGGAATGAATTGGCTATAAATAGGCACAAGGGAACTTTTCAGGTGATGAAGATGGTTACGTAACTTTATGTTTGTTAAAACTCACAGAACTATACATTAAGCATGGTGAGTTTTACTAGATGTCAATCAGTCACACATCAGTTTTAAAAAAACAAACACCAAAGAAATTAGAAAAACTAGTTGGGGATGGATCAGCCTTAGAAGGAGGCGGGATAAAAACTGGGCTTCAAAGTTGTTGAATTAAGTTTAGCTGAGAAGGACAGAGGAGTATCAAATGCTGCTTTTCTTCCTCCTCAGTTTCCTCTTCCTTGATTTAGAACTGCTGCTGTTTGTGTTAAGGGAAATTATTTTTTATAATCAATATGTTTTATTATGATATTGTGGGGTACAGCTAAGGGTTAGGTATACAAATATGTTTCATTGATAAGAGGTGTCTCCCCATCCCCAGACAGATGTTTACTACCATTAATCACATCTCGCTTCCCGTTCCTCCCCCCATAGTTTCCCACCACTATCAGTCATTTTCTTATGGTAATACATTGGATGACCAAGGTTCACTATATGAGCGAGAACATGTGATACTCAGATCTTTGTTTCTGTGAGAGATCACTCAGTATTATAGACTCTAGCTCCATCCAGGTTGCTGTGAAATTCATGATTTTGTTCTTTCTTATGGCTGCATAGTATTCCATCGTGTATATGTACCATATTTTTTTAATCTAGTCCTCTTTTGATGGACAGCATGGTTGGTTCCTGGTTCTTGCTATTGTGAACAATGCTGTGATAAATATTCGTGTGCAGGTATCTTTTGGATAGAGTGATTTGAGTTCTTCAGGGTATATTCCCAGTAGGGGGATTGCAGGGTCATATGAGAGGTTGATATTTAGACCTTTTAGGAATCACCACACCGCTTTCCACAGAGATTGCACTACTTTACACTCCCACCAACAGTGTTCCCTTTTCACCACACCCTCTCCAGCAACTGTTGTTTTTTGAGTTATTGATAATTGCCAATCTGACTGGAGTTAGGTGGTATCTCAGTATGGTTTTGATTTGCATCTCCCTAATGATTAGTGAGGTTGAACATTTCTTCATGTGTCTGTTGGCTGCTTGGATGTCTTCCTTTGTGAAGTGTCTGTTCATATATTTTGCCTATTTTATAATGGGGTTGTTTGATTTTTTTCTTTTCAGCACATTTGAGTTCCTTGCAGATCCAAGATGTTAAGCCTTTGACAGACCTGGACTTGGCAAATACTTTTTCCCAGTCTGTAGCCTGTCTCCCTGCTCTCTTGATGGTTTCTTTGGCTTTGCAGAAGCTTGTCAGTTTAATGAGGTCCCACTTATCTATCTTATCTCTTGTGGCCTGTGGGTTTCGGGTTTTGTTCAGGAATTGGACGCCAGTTCCGATTTCCATGAGGGTATGCCCTTCATTTTCTAAGATTCTTATGGTTTGAGGTTTTACATTTAGGTCTCTGATCCATTTGGAGTTAATTTTTGTGCATGGGGATAGATAGGGGTCCTGTTTCAATCTTCTGCATGTGGTCAGCCAGTTTTCCCAGCACCATTTACTGAACAGGTTCTCCTCTCCCCAGTGGTAGGTGGTGGAGGGTTTGTCAAAGATGAGTTGGTTGAGAAATTGAGATTTTGCTTCTGGAATCTCAATTCTATTCCATTGATGTATATGCCTGTTCCTATAGCAATACCAAGCTGTTTTGATGATTGTAGCTTTATAGTAAAGTTTGAAGTCTGGTAATGTGATACCACCTGCTTTGTTTTTTCTTGCTGAGGATTGTTCTGGCTGTTCTTGGTCATTTGTGTTTCCATATGAATTCCTGTGTTGTTTTTTCTAGGTCTGGGAAGAATGTTGCTGGTAATTG
>NW_006963072.1:0-4183 GCF_000164805.1 Carlito syrichta
CAAAAACCACATGATTGTATCATTAGATGCAGAAAAAGCTTTTGATAAAATTCAGCACCCCTTCTTGATAAAAACCCTAGAACATCTAGGAATATGGGGAACATACCTCAAAATAGTAAAAGCCATCTATAAGAAACCCACAGTCAGCATATTCCTAAACAGACAAAAATTGGAACAATTTCCCCTGAACACTGGAACAAGACAAGGATGCCCGCTCTCACCCCTCCTATTCAATATAGTATTGGAAGTCCGGGCTAGAGCAATCAGACAAGAGAAGGCAATCAGGGGTATCCAAATAGGAAAAAAGGAAGTCAAGTTATCTCTCTTTGCAGATGACATGATCGTGTACCTTGAAAATCCAAGAGAATCTGTCAAAAATCTCCTTACACTGATAAAGGACTTTGGCAGGCTCAGGATAGAAAATAAATGTACAAAAGACAATCGCATTTCTTTACACCAATAATAAACAAACAGAAACCCAAATAAAAAGGACAATTCCATTCACAATAGCCACAAAAAAATGAAATACCTTGGCATCTTCCTAACCAAAGACGTGAAACACTTTTACAAGGAAAACTACAAAACACTGCTCACAGAAATCAAAGATGACACAAACAAGTGGAAAAATATCCCATGCTCATGGATTGGAAGAATCAGCATTATGAAGATGTCTATCCTACTTAAGGTAATCTACAGGTTTAATGCAATACCCATCAAATTACCCGCAACATTCTTCTCAGACCTAGAAAAACCAATACAGGAATTCATATGGAAACACAAACGACCAAGAATAGCCAGAACAATCCTCAGCAAAAAAAATAAAGCAGGCGGTATCACATTACCAGACTTCAAACTTTACTATAAAGCTACAATCATCAAAACAGCTTGGTATTGGTACAAAAACAGGCATATAGACCAATGGAATAGAATTGAGATTCCAAAAGCTAAATCTCAATTTCTCAACCAACTCATCTTCGACGAAGCCTCCACCACCTACCACTGGGGAGAGGAGTACCTATTCAGTAAATGGTGCTGGGAAAACTGGCTGACCACATGCAGAAGACTCAAACAAGACCCCTATCTGTCCCCATACACAAAAATTAACTCTAAATGGATCAGAGACCTAAATGTAAAACCTCAAACCATAAGAACCTTAGAAAATGAAGGACATACCCTTATGGTAATTGGAACTGGCATCCAATTCTTGAACAAAACCCGAAACCCACAGGCCATAAGAGATAAGATAGACAAGTGGGACCTCATTAAATTGACAAGCTTCTGCAAAGCCAAAGAAACCATCAAGAGAGCAGGAAGACAGCCCACAGACTGGGAAAAAGCATTTGCCAACTCCAGGTCCGACAAAGACTTCACATCTTGAATCTACAAGGAACTCAAACGTGCTGAAGAGAAAAAAACAGCCGGGCTCGGTGGCTCAGCCTGTAATCCCGCACCTTTGGGAGGCTGAGGTGAGTGAATTGCCTGAGCCCGCGGGTTCGAGACCCGCCTGGGCAACGAGACTTCATCTCTACAATAAATCAAAAAATCAGCCGGGCATGGTAGCGCATGCCTGTAATTCCAGCTACTTGGAAGGCTGAGGCGGAAGGATCGCTGGAGCCCACCAGGTCGAGGCTGCGGTGGCCGGAAGCGGCCACTGCACTCCAGTCTGGGCGACAGAGTGAGACTTCAACTCAAAAAAAAAAAATGAAAAGAAAAAAACAAACGACCCCATTATAAAATGGGCACAAGATATGAACAGACACTTCTCAAAGGAAGACATCCGAGCAGCCAACAGACACATGAAGAAATGTTCAACCTCACTAATCATCAGGGAGATACAAATCAAAACCACACTAAGACACCACCTAACTCCAGTCAGAATGGCAATTATCAATAACTCAAAAAATAACAGTTGCTGGAGAGGGTGTGGTGAAAAGGGAACACTCCTACACTGTTGGTGGGAGTGCAAACTAGTGCAACCTTTATGGAAAACAGTGTGGGGATTCCTAAAAGCTCTAAATATCTACCTCCCATATGATCCCACAATCCCCCTACTGGGAATATACCCTGAAGAACTCAAATCACTCTGTAAAAAAGATACCTCCACATGAATGTTTATCACAGCATTGTTCACAATAGCAAGAATATGGAATCAACCATGCTGCCCATCAAAAGAGGACTGGATTAAAAAAATGTGGTACATACACACAATAGGCTACTACGCAGCCATAAAAAAGAACAAAATCATGAACTTCGCAGCAACCTGGATGGAACTAGAGTCTATAATACTGAGTGACCTCTCACAGAAACAATCTGAGTATCACATGTTTTCACTCATATAGCGGGCCTTGAACATCCATGTAATACTATAAGAAAAGGACTGACAGTATTGGGAAACTATGGGGGGAGGGGAAGGGAGGTGGGATTAACGGTAGTCAATATCTGTCTGGGGACGGGCAGACACCCCTTATCAACAAGGGTGCCTGAACGAAACATATTTGTATACCTAACCCTTAACTGTACCCCACAATATCAAAATAAAAAACATTGATTAAAAATAAAAAAATTCTAGGAAAGATATTCCTTAAATGTAGCATTTCAACACATTGAAATACATTTCTTCTTAAATAAATTTCTCTCACTTGCATTATAAAAAAAAGAAAAGAAAAGAAAACAAGGAGGTGTATCCTGCCTAGTTCCTCCATGAAAGGCCAAGGACTTCACTCTGGGGCAGCCCCGGGCTTTTCCTTAGGGCCCTGCATGGGGGAAGGGGCTCAGATCCTCTGACACCAATACCGGTACACCCACGACTGCTGTGGAGGGGTGTAAAGTCTCAGAGACCCCTGTATCCAGGAGTAGGCACACAGGGAGGCAGTGAATGAGGCCACAGGACTCAGGGGCCTGCTACACCCTGAGCCCCAAGGCTCACCCACACCCTCACCCATCTTCACAACACTCCTCCTCCAAAGAACCCACCAGGGCCACTGACGTTGCCAGAGCCAATGCCCACAAGCAGGGCGCCACCAGGGCCCTCTGTCCTGGGCAAGAGCCCGGGGCAGCCTCCCCTGAGACAGGGAAACACCGGTCTCCTCTAGGACCACCCTCCTTCTGGAACCAGGGCCAACTCCTCCCGCATCACTGCTGCTGGGACCTCCCAGGAAGATTGTCCCAAAGCAACTGACCAGCCAAAGCCCCCAGCACACAACGCTTTCTGGTACCGAAGACGGGCAGGGGGTGGGCGGGGGCACAGAACATGCAGGAAGCCCACCCCAGCGGCACCCAAGCCTCCCTGGCCTCCCCCCGCCACCGGAGAGGCGCCTGCGCTTCCCCGGGGAGAGGCAGCCGGAGGTTCTGGCCCGGCTCGTGGAGGCAAGCGCGAACCCAGCCAAAGGCTGTGAGCTCGCAGGGATGCTGGGGCTGTAGCTGCAGGGCAGCACCTACCCATGCCGTCGCTCCAACCTTGCTCCACCCTGGGGTCTGGAGTTGCCCCAGGTGATTCTGGGTGCGGCAGGCCGGATGGCCAGGGCGTCTGGGTGACCAAGGCTCAGCGACCCCGGCTGGACACCGTGCAGGGGTCACCCTGGGGGCGCCGCCCACGATGGACCCTCGCCCTCTCCAGGGCAGGACCAGCCCCGCCTCCTCCCAACCAGCCCCGGGTTCCGGGTCTGGAGTTCCGGCCTTGCTGCCTAGGGCCTCATGTCCACACCTGGGACCCCCTCACACGCGGCGAGACCGGCCCGCGCCAGAGCTCGGGGTGACCGGAGTCCTCGTCCCGCTGTCAGTGGAGAGCTGGGTGGTGAGGGCCCTGGGCAGCGCCCTGGAAGCCACCTCCGGAGAGCCAAATCCCCGCCGAGACCGAACTCTGAGTCGGCCCGACCCCACCCGAGCGTCCGGGGGAGACCCTAGCGGGAATGCCCAGCAGGCGGGGCGCTCCCTAATGGCCCCGCAGCCTTCGCGCCCCCACCCGCCTCCCTGCACGCCCTGAGAAGTTCCCGCGGCCGCCCCGCTCGCCATTGCCGCGCCGCGAGCTCCAAGAAGGCGCCGAGCGGGCTGGGCCGGGGTTCCCGCCAGTCAGGGCGGCGGGCCCCAGCGGGCGCGTCCTGGCGGCTCAGCCCACCACGGGGCGCTCCTGCTCCGCGAGGCGCCGCCGCCGCGCGACAACAGCTCCGACTCCTGCAGCTACTTG
>NW_006963074.1:0-357 GCF_000164805.1 Carlito syrichta
CTCCTGACCAGCGAACTGACTTAACTATTTGATTAAACTAGCTAGCCAGCTGGCTAGCCAGGTGACTTAACTAGTTAGCTACCCTGATAGGAAGGTGGCTAGCCAGCTGACTTAATTAGCTGGCTTATCTAGCTAGCTACCTAGCTAGACAGCTGACTGGCCAACTGACTTAACTAGCTCACTTAAAAAGCTAGCCAGTTGACTTAACTACCTAGGCAGCTGGGGGGACAGCTGAATTAATTAGTTGATTTAACCAGCTAACCAGCTGGCTTGCCAGCTGATTTAACTAGCTAGCTTCATAGCTATCCAGCTGGGAAGACAGCTGAATTAACTAACTGACTTTACTAGCTAGCCAGC
>NW_006963075.1:0-1120 GCF_000164805.1 Carlito syrichta
ACCCTAATTTCAGTAGAAGAACCCAGATCACCAAAATAAAAGCCCAAATCCAGGACATAGAAAACAAAGATAATACAAAAAAATCAATGAAACAAAAAGCTGGTTCTTTGAAAGGATAAGCAAGATCAATGGTCCCCTAGCTAGACTGACCAAGAAAAAGAGAGAAAAAACCCAAATAAGAACAACCAGAAACACAAAAGATGAAGTCACATCTGACCCTGAAGAAATACAAAAGATCATTAGAGACTACTATGTACACTTGTATGGAAGCAAACTTGAAAACCTTAAGGAAATGGAGGACTTTCTGACATACACAACCTACCTAGGGTGGAACAAGAGGAAATTGAGACGCTAAATAGACCAATAACAATCAAGGAAATCGACTATGTAATAAGAAAACCAACTACAAAAAAATCCCTGGTCCAGATGGCTTTCCAGCAGAATTCTACAAGACATTTAAGGACAGTTGATACCAATCCTACTGAAGGTATTCCAGACAATTTAAAAAGATGGAATTCTCCCCAAATCATTTTATGAAGCCAACATCACATCAATACCCAAGCCAGGTAAAGATCCAACAAAGAAAGAGAACTACAGGACAATATCTTTGATGAACATAGATGCTAAAATTTTCAACAAGATCCTAGGAAACCAGATTTAACAATACACCTCAAAAATCATCCATCATGACCAAGTAGGCTTCATTCCTGGGATGCAAGCCTGGTTCAACATTCGTAAAACCATAAATGTAATTAAATACATCAACAGATGTCAAAACAAAAGCCACGGGATTATATCATTAGATGCAGAAAAAGCATTTGATAAAATCCAGCACCCCTTCTTGATAAAAACCCTTGAACATCTAGGCATATGGGGAAAATAGCTCAAAATAGTAAAAGCCATCTATGAGAAATCCACAGCCAACGTACTCCTAAATGGACAAAAATTGGAATCATTTCCCTTGATAACTGTAACAAGACAAGGATGCCCACCCTCACCTCTCCTGTTCAACATAGTATTGGAAGTTCTGGCTTGAGAAATCAGAGAAGAGAAGGCAATCAGGGGTATCCAAATAGGAAAAGAGGAAGTCAAGTTATCTCTCTTTGCAGATGATATGAAT
>NW_006963076.1:0-1057 GCF_000164805.1 Carlito syrichta
CATGTTTGCAAGTTACATGGAAACCGAGTTTTCTGGTTCCTTTTTTGTAAAACGTGTAGAAACTTCCAAAGGACACAGTGACCCAGATTCCTACTTCGTTCTAAGGAAAACGACAAGATGTATCCTGTTGACCTGTAAGTCCATAGAAAGATGACAAGAATATGCCTGGGGACGTGGATTCTAAGATTCCTGGTTCCCTCCAAAATATACCTCCTAAAAATTTGAAGACCAAAACCCAAAATCCTAATTCCAAACAGCAGAGCCACTGAAGTTTCTGGAGTATAAGGTCACAATGACGTAAGGGCTTATATACAAAAAATCCGAGAGGATGACTTGTGCCCTGGAATCTGGCATCAGAGGTTCCGAGTATCTAAATGGACTTATAATGCCAGATTCTCGTTCGCAACTATCAAGAGTACCAGAGTGGCTGGAGTCCAGGAACGTTTGATTTGTAGTATCCATATAACAAATAGCTCTAAAAAATTAAGGGTTCTCAAATCCCCGAGTCTTGTTTAGCCCTTAGCAAGACTCCCTATCTACTTTTGGGATTGAGGACTCATGCAACCCAGATTCTTTATTCATCCTTAGTAAGAGGCAGTGCAGTATGCAGTATATGAGGACTGCTATTACTTATATTCTTGCTTCATTCTCAGCAAGACACCGAGACATTTCCTGGTGTTGTAGAATTCAAGTTGTTGACAAAAGAATAGTAAGACTGCCAGAAGTTTCTTGGGGGAATTGGAATCAAAGATTTCTGGTCCCCTTGTACAAAACACCCTAACAACGTGGAGACCTAAAAGCCCAGATTCCTGATTAAACCTTATCAAGAGACCCTGCAGACTTCTGCGAATGAGAACTCCAAGAACCCAAATTCCCTGTTCATTCTCAGCAAGATGCGCTGATATTCCCTGTGGATGTGGATTACAAAACACTGTATCCAAAACGTCAGATGTCCAGGAGTTTCCAAGGGTTGAGGAATCCATGATTCTTAGTTACCTTTAAAAAATATTACTAAACATTTGGCAACTGCAAAACCATCAGCCCTTCTCAAAATAAA
>NW_006963076.1:2293-3837 GCF_000164805.1 Carlito syrichta
TCTGTAGTTTGAGGTAACCTGAATCGAAGGATTTTGTACCAATATGACATTTGATTCCTGGGGTACCTGATTATGTTCGTAGATGTTCCTAGGACACAAAAGGATTTGTAGGGCCAGATCCACAATTACAACTATCAAGAGGACCGGAAAGTTCCTGGGGATCTCTAATGACAGATTTATGGTACCCACGGAGCAAGTAACTCTGAAAAAAGTAGGGAGCTTGAAGTCCAGATAGCTGATTAAACCTTTTGAAGAGGCCCTGTAGATTCTGGCGAATGAGGACTCCTAGAACCGGATTTCCTTTTCGTTCTCAGCAAGATGCCCTGATTTTCCCTTGTGATGTGGATCCTAAAACTCTGTATACAAATAGGCACATGCCCAGAAGTTTCCTAGGGCGTGGAATCCATGAATCCTGATTACCCTTAAAAGTACCTAATAAATATTAGGCAAATTCAAAACACTAGGGCCCTATCCATATTGAAGGACAAACGGAAGTCTTAGGATTACAAAGTACATCTTAAGACGAGAGTTACTGATAAATATGGCAATAAGAATCTTTGGGTCCTGAAATCTGCCCTGTGTTGTCCTGAGGAATCCAGTGGACTTGTACATTGGAGCAACATCTAAACCCAAGGGCTTAATTTCGAATAGCTGAACTACCAGAAGATTCTGAAGTATGAGGTAAGCCTGAACCCAGGGCTTACATTCAAAAAACCCGAAATGATTACTGTGTCCTGGAATTGGGCGTTAGAAGATGCAGAATCTTAATGGACTTGTAGAGCCATATTTTTGTTTAAACTATCGAGAGGACCAGAATATTCCTGGACTTATGGAATGACTGATTCATAATATCCACATAGGAAACAGCTCTGAAAAATATGGGGAAGTCGAAGCAAGGAGTCTTGTAGGCCTTAGCAAGACGCCCTGTACATTATAGGAATTGAGGACTCGTGTAACCCAGATTCTTTATTCTCCTTAGAAAGAGCCCTTGTAGTTTCCTGTATATGAGGGCTCCCATTCCCCAGATTCCTGCTTCGAAATCCTGATTCTTGTTTAGCCCTTAGCAAGACGCCCAGTAGATTTTTGCCATTGAGGACAAATGAAAACCAGATTCCTTGTTCTTTCTTAGCAAGAGGCTGTGTAGTTTCCTGTATATGAAGACTCCCCTTTCCCAGATTCCTGCTTCGAAACCCTGATTCTTGTTTAGCGCTTAGAAAGATGCCATGTAGCGTTTTAGTATTGAGGACATGTGTTTCCCAGATTCCTTATTCATCCTTAGCTAGAGGCTGTGAAGTTTCCTATATATGAGGACTCCCATTCCCCAGATTCATGCTTCAAATCCCTGATACGTTTTTCGCACTTAGGAGGAATACCTGCAGGTTTTTGGGATTTGAGGACTTGTGGAACCCAGATTCCTTTTTCTCCCGTAGCAAGAGGCCATGTAGTTTCCTGTATATGAGGACTCCCTTTACGCAGATTCCTGCTCCATTCTCAGCAATACCGAGATATTTCCTGATGAATGTAGAATTCCAGTTGTTTGGATA
>NW_006963077.1:0-883 GCF_000164805.1 Carlito syrichta
GGGGAGGACTGAGTGCAGAAAGTTTTCAGGCAAAAGGATTTCTTTGTTTACTTAGATTTTCTTTCTTTCTTTCTTTCTTCCTTCCTTCCTTCCTTCTTTCCTTCTTTTCTTTTTTTCTTTTTTTTTTGAGTTGGAGTCTCACTGTTGCCCAGACTGGAGTCCAGTGGCCACTCCTGGTGACTGCAGCCTCGACCTGCTGGACTCCAGCAATCCTTCTGCCTCAGTCTTCCAAGTAGCTGGAACTACAGGCGCACACTGCCACACCCGGCTAATTTTTATTTTATTTATTTTAGAGATGAAGTCTCGCCTGCCCAGGTGGGTCTTGAACTCATGGGTTCAGGCAATCCACTCACCTCAGCCTCCCCAAGGCATGGGATTACAGACTGAACCACTGAGCCTGGCTCTTTCTTTCTTTCTTTCTTTCTTTCTTTCTTTCTTTCTTTCTTTCTTTCTTTCTTTCTTTCTTTCTTTCATCTCTTTCTTTCTTTCTTTTTTCTTACTTTTCTTTATTTTCTTTTCATTCCTCACTAGGTTGTCCAGGCTGCTCTCAAACTATCCAAGTCAGGCCATCTTCTCAGCCTGGGCCTACCAAACTGCTGCAAACACAGGCTTACCGTTTGCTCTACATCCTGGTCTTCCTGCCTGACCTTGAACTCTGGGCCAGAGGCTATCATCCCAGTGAGGCCGGCCCTCACCCAAGGTTTGCTAGGTTTTGCTTGGGTTCGTGGTTGGGGCTTGCTATGGTGTCAAACCCGGTCTTGAGCTCCCAGGCTCCAGCCGTCTTCCTGTCTCGAACTCCCCGAGTGTTGAGGAGACAGGCGAGAGTAACTAGGCCATCCTGCTCTCTCGATGGTTTGAAAATCAAGTCCTCCCTTTCCCTGAG
>NW_006963078.1:0-726 GCF_000164805.1 Carlito syrichta
AGGTTGTCCAGGCTGCTCTCAAACCATCCAAGTCAGGCCATCCTCTCAACCTGGGCCTACCAAACTGCTGCAAACACAGGCTTACCGTTTGCTCTACATCCTGGTCTTCCTGCCTGACCTTGAACTCTGGGCCAGAGGCTATCATCCCAGTGAGGCCGGCCCTCAACCAAGGTTTGCTGAGTTTTGCTTGGGTTCGTGGTTGGGGCTTGCTATGGTGTCAAACCTGGTCTTGAGCTCCCAGGCTCCAGCCATCTTCCTGTCTTGAACTCCCCGAGTGTTGAGGAGACAGGCGAGAGTAACTAGGCCATCCTGCTCTCTCGACGGTTTGATAATCAAGTCCTCCCTTTCCCTGAGGCAGCCCATGGGAGTTGTTAGCTGGTCCACCCCGGGGAATGAGGTGGGCAGATGGGTGGGCACCCTGGTGGTGACTCGTCCCTGCCTCAGTTGCTTCCCCCGAGGAGGGCAAGACGGGTGCCTGTGGACGATCTCACCAAAGTCCTTAGTCGTCAGAAGGGGGTGGTCCTCTTGGTGGGTCCTGAGAAGGGTGGGCAGGCCATGTGCAATGGCTCAGGCCTGTCATCCTGGTGTTCTGGGAGGCCAAGGTGGGAGGATGGACAGAGCCCTTGGGTTTGAGATCAGCCTGGCGCACTTGGTGAGACTTCCTCTCGACTAGAAGCCAAAGAAATCATCCAAGAGTGTGGGGCACACCTGTCATTCTGGCCACTC
>NW_006963079.1:0-748 GCF_000164805.1 Carlito syrichta
CGCCACTCTCCAGTGAGCAAGTCCTTCCACCTGACCAATGGGAAGGTTTGTTTTTTGTTTACAGTAACATGCCGTGAAAAGACTGACTCTCCTTCATAATTAACATTTAAATGATTAATTGCAAATAAAGCATGACTTAAAACATGATGAGGAGAAACATATTTATAATCTCCTTCTTGCAATTTAGTAAGCTGATGTTTTAAGGTTTGATGGGCTCATTCCACAATAGCTTGCCCTTGAGGGTTATAAGGAATTCCTGTGGAATGAGATATTCTAAATGTTGTACAAAAATTCTGAAATGCCTTAGACGTATAGGCAGGAACGTTGTCTGTCTTTAATGCCCGAGGCATACCCAAGACAGCAAAACATGCAAATAAATGTTGTTGAACATGCTTAAAGGCTTCCCCAGTCCTGGCTGTAGCCCATATGACATGGGAATATGTGTCTACACAAACATGTACATAAGAAGTTTTGCCAAATGTCTTCCAATGGGTCATGTCCATCTGCCATAAATCATTAGGTCTCAAGCCCCACAGATTTACTCCTTCTGGTGGAGCAGAGGAAAAAGTAGGACATATTTTACAATTTTGAATGATTGTAAAGGCAGCTCTGGCAGCTTCTCAAGGTATATAAAATTGTAATCTCATGGCCATAGCATTTTGGTGATGTAAATTATGATTTTCTATCACTTCTCAATGGCTGTTAACACCACCTTAGTATGGAAGTCTGCCAATGCATTCCCCTCATG
>NW_006963080.1:0-624 GCF_000164805.1 Carlito syrichta
TTCTTTTTTTTTTTTTGAGTTGGAGTCTCACTGTTGCCCAGACTGGAGTCCAGTGGCCACTCCTGGTGACTGCAGCCTCGACCTGCTGGACTCCAGCAATCCTTCTGCCTCAGCCTTCCAAGTAGCTGGAACTACAGGCGCACACTGCCACACCCGGCTAATTTTTTTTAAATTTATTTTAGAGATGAAGTCTCGCCTGTCCAGGTGAGTCTTGAACTCATGGGTTCAGGCAATCCACTCATCTCAGCTTCCCCAAGGCATAGGATTACAGACTGAACCACTGAGCCTGGCTCTTTCTTTCTTTCTTTCTTTCTTTCTTTCTTTCTTTCTTTCTATCTCTTTCTTTCTTTCTTTCTTACTTTTCTTTCTTCACTAGGTTGTCCAGGCTGCTCTCAAACCATCCAAGTCAGGCCATCCTCTCAGCCTGGGCCTACCAACTGCTGCGAACACAGGCTTACTGTTTGCTCTACATCCTGGTCTTCCTGCCTGACCTTGAACTCTGGGCCAGAGGCTATCATCCCAGTGAGGCCGGCCCTCACCCAAGGTTTGCTAGGTTTTGCTTGGGTTCGTGGTTGGGGCTTGCTATGGTGTCAAACCCGGTCTTGAGCTCCCCAGGCTCCAGCC
>NW_006963081.1:0-9285 GCF_000164805.1 Carlito syrichta
TTTTTTTTTTTTTTGAGTTGGAGTCTCACTCTGTCACCCAGACTGGAGTGCAGTGGCTGCTCCTGGTCACCACAGCCGCTACCTGCTGGGCTCAGGCGATCCTTCCACTTCAGCCTTCCGAGTAGCTGGAATTACAGGTATGCACTACCACGCCAGGCTGATTTTATAATTTATAGTAGAGATGAGGTCTCACCAAGTTGCCCTGGCGGGTCTCGAACCCACGGGCTCAGGCAATCCACTCACCTCAGGCTCCCAAAGTGTGGGATTACAGGCTGAGCCACTGAGCCCGGCTCTCCTTTGTTTTCTAAGATTCTTATAGTTTGGGATTTCACATTTACATCTTTGATCCATTTAGAGGTAACGTATATGGTGAAGTTAGGGGTCATGTTTCAATCTTCTGCATGATGTCAGTCTTTTCCCAGCATCATTTACTGAATAAATTCTCTTTTCCCAAGTGGTTCTAGGAGGTTTTTCAAAGGTTTTTCAATGATGAGTTGGTTGACAAATTGAGGCTTTGATTCCAGAATCTCTGTCCTGTTCCCTTGTTCTGTGTGTCTGTTCTTGTATCAATACCATGGTGTTTTGATTACTGTACGTTATAGTAAAGTTTGAAGTCTGGAAGAGTGATATCTTCTTGTTTATTTTGTTTTTTGTTTTTTTTGATAAGGATTCTTTTGGCTATTTGTGCTTGTTTATATTTTTATATACATTCTTTATTGTCATTTCCAGGTTAAGAAGAATGATGTTGTTAACTCAATGGGTATTGCATTGAATCTGTAGATTGTCTAAAGGGCTAATTTTTAAATTAAAAGATGAAAGCAAAGTCAGGGAAAAAAGCATGTCAGTTTGTCAATTATGACATGAGCCTCAGGACTTTGACATCATAATGGGAGGGACCTTGACAACGAAGCAATCTGTAGGTTTCAAAGACTTGCCTACAGTGCTCTGCCAAATGCTGTAGACATGATGGATTCTCAGTCCCAACAAGTGAAGAAAACAAGGTGTTCATACCAATCCAAAAACTTCTCTAGGACTAATTGGTCATTCAAGAATCCACTGAGCAAGGTAGTCTTTTTTTTTTAAAGAAGAATTTATTGAGGGGACAGAGAAGCTCCCACAGAGGGAGGGTACCTGAGGGTGTTGCCAACAATGTAGTCTTTTAATAGACAACTATTTATCATCAAAACAGACTGTGAGTCAGCAGAAGTTTTGATGTGTTTACTCAAACCATATGAACTAATTCTTAACTTTAGAACTAGTTTCCTGAAACACAACTCATGGTCGCAAGATTAAGTGCTGTTGAGCCTTAGAAGAGAGGCTTTCTATTTTCAAAGGACTTGATTTTCAACTTCATGGGAGACAATTTCATTGGACGTCTGAGACTATATCTGCCCTATTATTGAAGTCATTTTTATGTTCTGTCTAGACAATTTTGCTTATTATGGCCACAGAGTCCTGTTGGAGCTTGGTTATAGCACAACCAAATAATATTTTAGCACTTTCTTTAGTTTAGAAAATATCGATGTTTTTAGTATTATTTAACAGTCTTTGAGCAGTTTTTTCTCTCAGGATTTGAACATTGCTTTAGCTAAGATCAAGTCAATTTTCCAGAATTTTCAATTATCTAAATTTTTATGCCAATGAGAATACAAAATACTTACTACTTTGTAAATCTCCATGTTATTTTGTTTTATAAATGTTGGGCCCCAAATTGTCTTTTTTTGTATGCCAGATTTTAAATGCTTGGTGACTGAAAAATATCAGGTTAATCTGAGTCTTTCTTGCAGAGTATAGCATTATGTCTTAGGTAGGGAAAATACTAGGTGATTCAATGGAAATACACTTTGAAAAATATAAATTTCTTTTAAACATCAGGGGAATGTGATTTTATATTTCCTTCAAGAGTGTAGGGGACATTTTCTCTAAGGATCGCATATCTGTAACATTTAATCAAAATTAACCAACAGAAAATACAGAAGGTACCAAAAAAAGTACACAATTTTTTAAAAAGGAAAAAGTGTTTAAATTTTAATACATATTTAGTGTAAAATTATTAAGATTTATTATGCATTTTTACTTCTAAATAGCAGTTAAGTACACAATTGCTCTAGGTTTAAATATATAAGGATGATTTACATCTGGAGGCTCAACAAGTTTCAATTTCTGGAGAATAAAACATTCATCAGTTATGTGAGAAACATACTATTTGTCAAGGAGGAAAGCAGAATTATTCCATGAATTCTAATGTATTAATGGGGAAAGAAGATATCATTGAAATATTATACACTGTTTAAAATCATTCCCAGCATACTGAACATTTGTATACACGACCCTGAATTGTACCCATCTTTAAAATAAAAAAAATGAAAAAATAAATTAAAACAAATCAAGTCAGTTGCACATGGTTTACCTCTTTCATTTATTTTATTTTAATTTTAATTATAAAGATGTGGGTAATATTCAGTGTTAGATTTACAAACATTTATCACGCAGGGACCCTGGATGAAGAGGTATGCCTCTCCTTCCCTTAGCAGTATCCCTTCATTACCAATCTAAACCCACCCCCTCAACAGTTTCCCACTATGGCCAGTCACTTTCTTATAACATTATAATTGTTCAAGGTCAGCTTATGAGTGACAACATATGGAACTCTGTTCTTTCTTTCTGTGATAAATTACTGAAAATGACCGACTTCAAATCCTTCCAAGGTGCTGCAAAATTCTTATATCTGTCCTTCTTTATGACTGCATAGTATTTCACTGTGTATATGTACCACATTTTTTTATACAGTCCAGCTTTGATGGGCAACATGGTTGGTTCCATGTTTTTTACAATTTTGATTAGAGCTGCAACAAATATACTTGTACAGATATCTTTTTGAAAAATGATTTGACTTCTTCCAGGTATATTCTCTATAGGTGAATTACTAGGTCATATGGTAGTCAATTTTGAGTCCCTTTAGTAACTGCCACACTGTCTTCCAAAGAGATTGCACTAGTGTGCAGGCCACCTGTAGTGTAGAAACATTTCTTTTTCTCCGCATCCTTGTCAGCATCTGTGGTAATTTGTTTTATTTTTTTGTTTTTGTTTTTTTTGTTGTTTTTTTGGAGTCTCACTCTGTCACCCAGACTGGAGTGCAATGGCTGCTCCCGGCCACCCCAGCCTGACCTGCTTGGCTCCAGCGATCCTTCTACCTCAGCCTTCTGAGTAGCCGGAACTACAGGCACGTGCTACCACACCCGGCTAATTTTTTTTGATTTATTGTAGAGATGAGGTCTCATCAAGTTGCACCAGGTGAGTCTTGAACCCGAGGGCTCAGGCAATTCACTCACCTCAGCCTCCCCAGGCATGGGATTACAGGCTGAGCCACTGAGCTGGTTGTAATTTGTTTTACTAATGATGGCCATTTTTACAGGGGCTTGGTGGTATCTCAGAGTGGTTTTGATTTGCATTTCTCAGATGATGAGTGAGGCTGAGCACTTTCTCATGTGTCTGCTGGCTGCCCATATCTCTTCTTCAAAGAAGTGTCTATTCATGTAATTTGCCCACTTTTTAAATGGGCTTTTTATGTTTTTCCTTTCAAATTGTTTGACCTCCTTGTAGATTCTAGAAGTTAGTACTTTGTCAGATATATAGTTGGAGAATATTTTTTTCCCAGTCTGTGGGCTGACTCCCTGCTCTTTTAAAGGTTTCTTTTCTTTTGCAGAAGCCCATTATTTTGATGAAGTCCCATTTATCTATCTTATTTTTTAAGGTATGGGCATTAAGGGTTTGAAGAGGAATTGGTTCCCGGTTCCAATTTCCTTAAAGTTGTGTCCTCCGTTTTCTTAGATTCTTATAGTTTGGGGTTTTACATTTAGGTTTTTGATTCATTTAGAGTTAATGTGGATGGTGACAGTTAGGGGTCCTGTTTAAAACTTCTGCATATGGTCAGACATTTCCCAGCGTCATTTACTGAATATATTCTCCATTCCCTAGTGGTTCTTGGAGGTTTTTAAAAAGATGAGTTGGTTGAGAAATTGAGTTTGATTCTGAAATCTCTGTCGTGTTCCATTGGTCTATGTGCCTATTCTAATACCAATACAAGGTGTTTTGTTTACTGTAGCCTTGTTAATAATTTGAAGTCTGGAAGAGTGATACCTACTACTTTGTTTCTTTTGCTAAGGATTCTTTTGGCTATTCATGGTTTTTTATGTTTTCATATGAATTCTTTATTGTAATTTCCAGGTCTGAGAATAATGATGTTGTTAACTTAATGGGTTTTGCATTGAATCTGTATGTTGCCTGAAAGTCTAATGTTTATATTTAAAAGATGAAAGCAATTTCAGGGAAACAAGCATGTCAGTTTGTCAATTATGACATGAGCCTCAGGACTTTGACATCATAATTGGAGGGACCTTAACTTCTGAGCAATCCTTAAGTTTCAAGGACTTGCCTACAGTGCCCTGCCAAATGCTGTAGACATGATGGATTTTAATTCCCAAGAAGTGAAGAAAACAAGCTGTTCACACTAATCCATAAACTTCTCAAGGGCTAGTGGTCATTTAAGAATCCACAGCGTAAACTAGTCTTTTTTCTTTTTAAAGCTGGATTTATTGAGAAGACAGAAAACTCCCACAGTGGGAGGGGAACTGAGGGGGTTGCCGACATGGTAGTCTTTTAATAGACAACTTTTAATCATTAGAGCAGACTGTCAGGAGGAGTTCTGGTGTGTTAACTTTAAACTATATGAACTAATTCTTAACTTTAGCACTGGTTTCCAGAAACACTACTCATGTTCACAAGATTAAGTGCTGCTGAGCTTGAGAAGACAGGCTTTGTATTTTCAGAGGACTTGATTTTTCAAATTCATGGGAGACAATTTCATTGGAGGTCTAAGAATATATCTTCCCTATTATTGAAGTCGTTTTTATGTTCTATTCTAACTAGACAATTTTGTTTATTATGGCCACAGAGTTCTGTTGGAACTTGGATATAACACACTCACATTATATTTTATTACTGTCTTGTGTTTAGAAACTTTTGGATGTTTTTTGTATTATTTAACAGCCTTCGAGGAGTTCACTCAGGATTTGAACATTGCTTTAGCTAAGATCAAAGTCAATTTTCCAGAATTTTCAATTACCTAAATTTTTATGCAATGAGAATCCAAAATACTTACTTCTTTGTAAATCTCAGTTATTTTGTTTTCTAAATGTTGGGCTTCAAATTGTCTTTTTTTTTTTTTGAGTTGGAGTCTCACTCTGTCGCCCAGACTGGAGTGCAGTGGCTGCTCCCAGCCACCACAGCCTCGACCTGCTGGGCTCTGGTGATTCTTCCGCCTCAGCCCTCCGAGTAGCCGGAATTATGGGTACATGCTACCACGCCCAGCTAATTTTTTGATTTATTGTAGAGATGAGGTCTCACCTGCCTAGGCATGTCTCGAACCCGCGAGCTCAGGCAATCCACTCATCTCAGCCTCCCGAAGGTGCGGGATTACAGGCTGAGCCACCAAGCCCGGCTCAAATTGTCTTTTTTTGTGTTCCAGGTTTTCAATTCTTGGTGACTAAAAAATATTAGATTAATCTGAGTCTTTCTGCAGACTACAGCATTATGTCTTAGGTAGAGAAAATACTAGGTTATTCAATGGAAATACACTTTGAAAAAATATGAATTGGTTTAAAACAGTGCAATCTGATTTTATATTTTCTTCAAGAGTGTAGGGGATATTTTTCTCTAAGGATCGCGTTTCTGTAGCATTTAATCAAAATTACTAGCAGAAAATACAGAGAGTACCAAAAAAAGTACACAAATTTTAATAAAAGCAAAAGCTGTATTAAATTATAATACATTTATTATACATTTTGTCTTCTAAATATTACTTAGGTACACAACTGCTCAAGGTTTAGTTATATAAAGAAGATATACATCTGGAAGCTCAACAAGTTTCAATTTCTGCAGGATAAAACATTCACCATTTATGAGAGAAATATACTAGTTGTCAAAGATGAAAGCAGAATTATACCATGTATTCTAATGTATTAATGGGGAAAGAAGCTATCATTTAAATATTATACACTTAAAAAAAAATCATTCCCAGCATAATGAACATTTGTATACCCAACCCTGAATTGTACCCATCTTTAAAATAAAAAAATTAAATAAACAAATAAGTCAGTTGCACATGTTTTACAGCTTTCATTTATTTATTTATTCATTTTTTAAAATTTCAATATTTATTATAAAGATGTGTGGTACAATTCAGCATTAGATATACAAACATTGATCATGCAGGGACCCTGGTTGATGAAGTATGCCCCTCCCTCTCTTTGCAGTATCCCTCCACTCCCAATCTCACCCCTCCCCCTTGATAGTTTCCCACTATGGTCAATCATTTTCTTATAGCATTATAATTGTTCAAGGTCAGCTTATTAGTGAAAACATATGGAACTCTGTTCTTTGTTGCTGTGACAAATGACTGAGAATGACTGACCTCAAATCCATCCAAGGTGCTGCAAAATCCTTATATCTGTCCTTCTTCATGGCTGCATATTTGTTTATATGTACCACATTTTTTTGTTCAGTCCAGCTTCGATGGGCAACATGGTTGGTTCCATGTTTTTTCAATTGTGATTAGAGCTGCAACAAATATACTTATGCAGGTATCGTTTTTGTAAAATGATTTGACTTCCTCCAGGTATATTCCCTATATGTAAATTACTGGGTCTTATGGTAGATCAATTTCTAGTACCTTTAGAAATGTCACACTGTCTTCCAAAGAGTTTGCACTAGTGTGCGGTCCACCTGCAAGGAAGAAGCATTACTTTTTCTCCTCATCCTCGCCAGCATCGGTTATAGTGTGTTTTATTAATGATGGCCATTCTTACAGGGACTTGGTGGTATCTCAGAGCATCTTCTTTTGCATTCTCTGATGATGAGTGAGGCTGAAGTACTTTTCATGTGTCTGCTGGCTGCCCATATCTCTTCTTTTGAGAAGTGTCTATTCATGTATTTTCTTACTTTTTAAAGGGGATGCTTGTCTGTTTCCTTTTAGAGTGTTTGACCTATTTGTAGTTTTTAAGACTTTGTTAGGTATATTGTTGGAGAATATTTTTCCCATTGTGGGCTGTCTCCCTACTCTTTAGATAGTATCTTTTGTTTTGCAGAAACTCCTTAATTCGATGAGGTCCCACTTTTCTATCTTCTTAAGATATGGGCATTTAGGGTTCTGAAGAGGAATTGGTTCCCGGATCCAATTTCCATGAAGGTGTCTCCTGCGTTTTCTAAGGTGCTTATAGTTTGGGGTTTTATGTTATGGTCTTTGATCCATTGAGAGTTAATGTGGACGGTGAGAGGTAGGGATCCTGTTTCAATCTTTTGCATGTGGTCAGAGTTTTCCCAGCACCATTTACTGAATATATTCTCTGTTCCCCAGTGGTTCTTAGAGGTTTTTTAAAAGATGAGATGGTTGAGAAATTGAGGGTTTGATTCCACAATCTCTGTCCTCTTCCATTGGTCTATGTGACTGTTCTTGTACAAATACAAGGCTGTTTTGATTACTGTAGCCTTATAGTAAAGTTTGAAGTCCGGAAGAGTGATACCTTCTGCTTTGTTTCTTTTGCTAAGGATTCTTTTGTCTATTCATGGTCGTTTATGTTTTTATATGAATTCTTTATTGTCATTTCCATGTCTGAGAAGAATGATTTTGGTAGTTTAATGGGTAGTGCATTGAATCTGTATATGCCCCAAAGTCTAAATTTTAAACTTAAAAGATTAATGCAAAGTCATGGAAACAAGCATGTCATTTTGATATGAGCCTTAGGACTTTGACATAGTAACGGGAGGGCCCTTGATTACTCAGCAATCCTTACGTTTCAAGGACTTGCCTACAGTGCTCTGTAAAATACTGTAGACATGATGGATTTTCAGTCGCAAGAACTGAAGAAAACAGGGTGTTCACACCAATTCAAAAACTTCTCCAGTGCTTAGTGGCTATTCAAGAATCCACTGAACAAGGTATTTTTTTTTAAAGCAGCATTTATTGAGTGGACAGAAAAGCTCCCACAGTGGAAGGGGACCTGAGGGAGTTGCTGACAAGGTATTCTTCTAATAGACAGCTTTTAATCATCAAAGCACGCTATTAGTCAGGAGGGTTTCTGGAGTGTTAACTTAAACATTATAAAGTAATTCAACTTAAGCACTGGTTTCCTGAAGCATGACTCATGATCGCAAAAATAAGTACTGTTGAGTTTCAGAAGACAGGTTTTGTATTTTCAGAGGACCTGAATTTTCAATTTGATGGGAGACAATTTCATGGGAGGGCTCAGAAAACATCTGCCTTATTTTTGAATGCATTTTTATGTTCTGTTCTATCTAGGCAATTTTGCATCTTATGGCCACAAAGAATTGTTCAGCTTGGTTATATCACAACCAACTAATATTTTAGCACTTTCTTGCGTTTGGAAAATTTTTCATGTTTTAAGTCTTATTTAGCAGTCTTTGAGCAGCTTTCTCTTAACATTTCAATATTGCTTTAGCTAAGATCAGTGTCAATTTTCCAGTATTTTCAATTATCTCAATTTTTATGCTAATGTGAAGCCAAATTAATTATTTCTTTGTAAATCTCCATGTTATTTTATTTTATACATATTGGGCCCAAATAGTCTTCTTTTGTGTGCCAGATTTTAAATGCTTAACGACTAAAAAATAACAGATTTATCAGAGTCTTTCTTGCCGAGTACAACATTATGGCTTAGGTAGATGAAATACTAGGTGATTCAATGGAAATACACTTTGAAAAATATTAATTGGTTTAAAACCTCAGGGGAATGTGATTTTATATTTTCTTCAAGAGTGTAAGGTAAACTCTTCTCTAAGGATGACATATCTGTAACATTTAATGAGAATTAACTAGCAGAAAATACAAAGGGAACCAAAAAACGTACACAAATTTTAAGAAAGAAAAAAGCTGTATTAACTAGTAATACGTTTTTATGTTCTAAAACTATTAAGTCCTATTGTGCATTTTGTGTTCTAATAACAAGTACAGAGTTGTTCAAGGTTTAGTTATCTAAGGATGATATACGTCTGAAATCTCAAAAGTTTCAATTTCTGCAGAATAAAACATTCACCATTTATGTGAGAATCATACAAGTTGTTAAAGGTAAATGCAGAATTGTAATATGCATTCTAACATATTAATTATGTAAGAAGTTATCATTGAAGTAGTATACACTTTGTTTAAAATCACTACCTGCTTAATGAACATTTGTATACCCAACCCTGAATTGTACCCATCTTTAAGTA
>NW_006963082.1:0-853 GCF_000164805.1 Carlito syrichta
ATTCCTCCTTGTTAGGGTGGACCCTTTTGTTGACCTCCTACACTTTGGTGTCATCCTCCACTTTCATCATCTTTTGAGGCTCTTCTTGGACCCTGCCCTTGATCTCCTTGGGGATTCTGGATCCCATCAGTTTCCTAGGATTGACAACTTCCTCAGGCGGGGGAGGCAGGAGGGTACAATTGTGACTGAGAGGAGAGATTCTTGCAGAAGTCAACTGTCCTGGCACTGAGTGTTGGAGCACTTTTTTCTTTTTCTTTTTTTTATTTCTTTTTTTTTTTTTTTTGAGTCCGCATCTCACTTTGTCGCCCAGACTGGAGTTTCCAGTAAACAGTGCAGGTTTCTTTTTCCAGGGCTTAACCCAAAGATTCAGGTGGTAGGGTCCCCAAAGAGGATTCCATGACCTGAGAGAGGTGGCACTGCTCCTTCTAGGCCATGTAGAGTTTAGATAGTGGAGGCACACGACTCAGATGTGGGTTGAACAGCCTCTAAGCAGGACCAGGGTGAGGGACAGACACAGGCACAGCAGGGTCAGGGGAACCTGATGGAGGAGGGGAATGGGTAGGAAATGGCACCCAGATCACCACCTATGGAACCCCCTTACTATTGAGTAAGAAAATATTCCACTGAGAGCTGGTTGTGTGGCCTGCCATGGTGAGAAAGAGTAAGCCACGGAAGCAAGTCTCCTCAGTAACCAACTCCTCTCTCTGCCAAGTGCAAGCTGGCCAGACCCATACACATTGGCCAGCTCTCCGCCTGTGACGTCTCAATGGGGCTCGTGACACTGATATCATCCCAGGAGAGGGCCCACCAAGCACAATAAAAGCAACAAAGAACACAGCATGAAGTCCAGCCA
>NW_006963083.1:0-716 GCF_000164805.1 Carlito syrichta
CAGGCTAGAAAATCTAGAGAAAATGAAGAAATACCTGGAAGCACACAACCTCCCAAGATGGAAAAAGGAAGAAATTGAAACTCTGAACAGATCAATAATGAGCCACAGAATTGAATTTGTTATAAAAGACATAACAACAAAACAAAACTCTGGAACAGATGAATTCATAGTCAAATTCTGCCAGATGTACAAGGAATACATGGTAACAATCCTACTGAAGGTATTCCAACCAAGGAAGAAGGAACTCTCCCTAACTCATAACACAAAGCCAATATCATTCTGATACCAAAATTTGGCCAAGACACAACAAAGAAAGAAAACTAAACGTTGATATCCTTGAATATAGACACAAAAATCCTTAACAAAATATTAGCAACCTGCACCCATCAGCACATCAAAAAGATTGTTCATTATGATGAGGTGGGCTTTATTCCTGGGTTGCAAGTTTTGTTCAACATACACAAATCAGACTCGAGGGAGCAACCTGGAGATGGCGACCACATAGGTGGATCCCTGAGATTCTCCAAATGCATATTTACATCGCATCGCCCCGCCCACCTCTCAGAGCCTCCACCTTGGTTCCCACAGTGATGTCATTAACAGGAGACAAAGCCCCTCCCCTACGCTGAGTAGAGACCAGTGTCACAAATCTCCCAGGCAATAAGCTAACTGCCTGCAGCAGAAACAGAGGGGAGAGGCTAGAGATTAGATCTCAG
>NW_006963084.1:0-627 GCF_000164805.1 Carlito syrichta
AAACTGCTTGCTCTCTCTCAAGTAGCTGTCCATTATCCTAACTGGGTAGCCCACTGAACACCAAAAGTCGTACAATGAAGCCAATCACTGCTCTGTGTGATTTGGGCCAAACAACGAGAATTCCTGACAAACCACAAACCAGACAGCTCATATTCTGTCCCTTTTTCTGCCTTTAAAGACCTGCTGAACAGAGTTCATACTCAAGGTGAGTTGGGCCTTAGTTTTCTGGGCAGCTGTCCTCCCTCTGGCTCAAGTAAACCCTTTAAAATTACATTTTGTATCTTAGTTTTTTCTCTTGGGTAAACAAGAAATAGGAAAGTATAACTGTGCCCTAAAGCACTAACAAGTTTGTTTGTTTGTTTGCCAGAAATAACAAGCATTGATAAAACAGAAGGGTTGTGGCAATAGAGGTTTTATTGCCTACCTTAACCTTGCTGGCAAGGTGTCATTAGCAACCTGTGTCCCCTGTTTGATCCTTTACCTGATCTTCAGAGTCAGAACAGGACAATACCCAGGTGGTGGACACAGGGCTGCTTTGGGCTGCTTTGGGCTGCTTTGGGCCATCCCTGAGATGTTTTGCTCACAACAGCAATCCAGAATGCCCTTTCTTTACTGTGTTCAGCAAAA
>NW_006963085.1:0-843 GCF_000164805.1 Carlito syrichta
ATGATTAATCTGTATATTATAAGCTATTCTTTTTTTTACCTAATGTAAAATTTCCTATTAATTTTCTATGATTTAACAAAATACTCAAAATCTATACTATTTATTTTAATGTCCAGCAGTAAAAAATATCTGTGTCAGGGACACTGGTGCCAGAGCCCTCTATGAAATGCTAAATAGTGAGAAGCAGAGAACACTAACCACAGTGTTTGACAAACCCAATGTGTACTTTGCCATTGAAGTCTGCCAGACACTGAAGTCGACACTTTAAGGCAGAAATTCAAAGTGCAAACGTATATCCAGAAATAAGTAAGAGTACTTTGGTTTTACTCTCCAACAGGCCTGTAACTGTGTTTCATTACTACCATACGCAGGCATATTAGAGGGCAAATTCCAAGCAGAAGGAAGTGAAGTAGCAAGCACAGGTTCACATAGTGTTATATGTAGATAACTGAACTGTGTGTATATATATATTTCTAAACTTCCTGATAGAAAATTTGATCTAAGTGAATAAATCAAACAGTGGTTGTCACACTCTTGGACAAGGAAAAGCACCGTTGTCATGATGATGGTCAGGGGCTGAAGCAAGCTGAGAGTCTTGATACGTAGTGAAACTAGGCACGTTCTGCCGGCCTAGAGGCAGGGAAACAAAACGATTAAAACAATTTTGGTTGCTTTTTTAGCTATCAGGAGAAACTGCTTACAGAGTGCTTACAGGAACAAAGGCTGCATGGTTACTTCTGAGAAACAGAGACTTAACAATGGCTCAGAGAGACAGAGAGAAATGGAAACTTAAAGTACAGAATGTTTTCTGCTGTATGGCCTTGACCAAAATTTTAGTGTAAC
>NW_006963086.1:0-4743 GCF_000164805.1 Carlito syrichta
AATAAAGCAACAGTTTTTAATTGGTTTTCCATTTGTTTTATTAAGCAGAGAAAACAGAGGACAGTTTTCTTTGTTTCTTTCCCACAATCGGGGAAATGTTTAACTTTATCTTTTATTTTTTTAAATTGGAAAACATAGTTTATTTAGAAAGTAAATTAGAGAGGGGCGAGAGAGAGAGAGAGAGAGAGAGAGAGAGAGAGAGAGAGAGAGAGAGAGAGAGAGAGAGAGAGGAGATTCATCTCCCCAAGGTAGAGGAGGGAGGCCAAAGCTAGGAAACATGGTGGTCTGGCTGCAGCTCAATGAGCGTGTGGTCTGGCCAGTGTTTAGCAAGGCAATGGTGACTACTATTTGAAGTTGAATGCTTTTTAAATCTTCCCTTTGATGGGGATAGATCATTAAGGTGATTGATTGCGTGTGTTCTCCTCCACGTCATCCCAAAGGACAGGCAAACACAGGTAAGCATTATCTGACTTCAGGTAATGGACAGCAGGCAAACGGATGAGTCAGTTACATGACAGCTGCCATGTTGATAGGGTCTGTGTCATGAAGGTCACGAAGGTTATGAAAGGCTGATTAGGTTAAGTTGGGTCTTAGGGGTGGAGGCAAATACTTGAAATAGAGAAGCTAATTTTACAAAACAAGTTGGAGAGGGGGTTGTAAAACAATTATCAATAGTTACCTTTGAGAAACTGTTTCTGTCCATGGCTAGTGATTAGAGGGTAGAATGAACTGCTGGAGAAACATGACAGATCTAGGCAATGTTAAAATGGCTGCTCATTAAGTATACTAACTCCATGTTATTTTCCCCACTTGTTATTTGAAAATATTCAGATTTATCAAGGTGTGGTCACTCATGCCTATAATCCCAGCACTTTGGGAGGCAGAGGTGAGAGGACTGCCTGAGCCCAGGGTTTCAAGACCAAACTGGACAACTTGGTAAGCCCTCCCATCAAAATGGAAAGATGTCAATCTCTCATCTCTGGAGTGGAGGATTACCTGGAATTCACCCTCTATAACATATCAACAATTGTGAAGGTATATTTGATCTATTACAAAAAAAAGAGAGACAGTTTTCTCTTGCCCAAGTTACCCATTTTGAATTCTTTTGTTCATTATTATTTCTTACAATTTAAACTACAACCTAACTACATATCACCAAACTATTGCTTTTAATTTTTTTCCTTCAGACTTTCTCAAAATGTTTACCTTTAAATATTCTTGCATTCTTTGTTTGCTTAACAAACAATGCACAGATGAAGATCTCAGCTGTGGTAGAAACTTTGTCCTGGAAGTCTAAACATCTGAGTCCTGTTTCTGGACCAGTTCCAAATTAGGTATGGAATGTGGACATACCCTTAAGGCCCAGAGTCTTTTTTTCTTCACTGTTAAAAAGAACATGCTACTATCTGAGTAACTCCCAGAATTGGTATTGAGAAAAAGTGAACTCTACCCTATAGAAATTTCAGTTTGGTAGAATTTATGGCAGACATTTAACTGATTACTATTTATATTTACAATAATCTAAAAGAGTGTCTAGCACAGAGGAGATGCTTCATCAATATTTGCTAAATGTATTAAAATTTATGAATATATTTTTAGCAAAATATCAGCTTAAATCATCTCAATACAATGTTAAATTTTAAAAATCAAAGTTCTGATTAAAAATACGTTGCTATTTATGACTGGTAAGGAATTAGTATCCAGAACACACAGAGAACTCCTCAAACTCAACAACAGCAAAATCCAAGTCAAAAATGTGCAAAAGACTTGAGTAGACATTTCTCCAAAAAAAAATACAATTGTCAATAAGAACGTAGAAAGATGTTCAATATAATTAATCATTAAGGTAATACAAATTAAAACTATAATGAGATATCACTTCATACCAATTACAATGGCAACTATTAGAAAAAAACAAGAAGCATGGCAAAGATATAGAGAAATTGTAATTCTTGTGTACTGTTGCTGAGAAAGTAAACTGGTATATTCCAGTGTGGAAAACAGTGTGATGGTTTTTCAAAACATTGAAAATGGAATTGCTATATGATCCAGAAATTCTATTTCTGGGTATATACCCAAAATAATGGAAAACAGGATCTTGAAGAGATATGCTTAGTCATGTTCATGGCAGCATTATTCATAATAGCTAACACATGGAAGGAACCCAAGTATCCACCAATGAATGAATGGATAAACAAAATATAGGGTGCGTGCACAGACACACACACACACACACACACACACACACACACACACACACACACACATGAACACTATTTAGCCTTAAAAAGGAAGAAAATTCTCACATATGCTATAACATGAATAAACCTTGAAGATATTATGCTAAGGAAATAGGAGAGTCACCAAAAGATAAATATTGTATTATTGCATTTATGTGAGACCCCTCAGTAGTTAAAATCAAACATATAGAAAGTAGATTGGTGATTGCCAGGGCATGTGGGGAGAAATAAATGTGCAATTATTATTTAATAGTTATAGAGTTTCAATTTTAAAGATGAAAAGAGTTTTAAAGATGGGTGATGGTGATGGTTGTCCAACATTATAAATGTATTTAATACCACTGAACTTAAGAGTGGTTAAGATGATAAATTTTATTATACAATGAATATTGTAACACAATTCAAAAATCTGAAAAATCATATTTTATTTTTGAAATTTCTTGTGAATTTGCAATCATTTGACAATAAAAAGTTCAAAATAAAAACAACTCAGTTTCTGGAAAATATTGCCATGGAATTTGTCTCTAAAGAGAATGTTAGAGGTCATGTGCAGTAAATCTTGAAAAATGTGAGACTTTGTGGCTTTAGACAAATGTGACTACTTCAACAGAATAGGTACAAAGTGTCTGAAGGAGAGGAAAGAATATCAAAAACAAAACTCAATAAACAGACACACACAGACACATATACATACATGCATGCACACATGCATGCATACAATAAAATAATTTATAGGAAAATAAACTCCCATGATTTCTTTTGGCTTGAAGTTTCTTAAGTTACCAAAGTATAGCTGTATCACACATTAATTTTTAATATCTAAAAAAAATGGACTAGTTCTTTTATATAATCAACAAGTCAGGCTGTGAAAGGATCCAACTTACAAAGCAAAAGATTCTATCTGCTGCTAATTTTATATTTTGAGCTTTTAGGGAGAAATTTTGGTTGCTTAGTTATATTATACAGAACTTACTCAAGACATAACATTGAGATAAAAATTAGTTATTTTATTTATACAAGTGTTAACTTTTCCTGATGGTTTTGTTTCAAACTCAAATCCTGAAATTTCCAAATTGAAAAGTTACAATGTGTGGTTACAAATGCCTTTGTGAAGAACAAGTTGTAAAACCTTTAATAGTCTATATTTTTCCAAATAAATTCATTAGTGTGGAAAGCATTATATAGATTATTAATTTTTTCCCACTTATAAACTTTTTAATTCTTATTTATGTAAAATTTTAAAACATTAGCACCAGAGAAAAATAGGTAAAGCTCTTTGAGCTGCTTTAGTTTACAAATGGGCTCAAGCAAGTAACCCTTCTACACTGGTGTTGATTCTTTGGGGAACTGTTACTATGTTTGGGAGAAGCGGTTAGACACAAGAATTCATGTGACTAAAATACTTTAAAATGGGATAAGCTAGTGTCAGGTCTTCCAGACTTGGACTTTTTGAATTAATTGGACATTGATCATATAGCCACCAAATAATGTAAATTACACTTGTGACAGGTACCTAAAGGAAAGTCACATTATATCACAGAGTACATACTGGAAAAAAGTGAATATCCCTACAATATAATACTGTTTTGTCATAAAAGGAATTTAAATACGTGTTCATGTTATGATATGGATGAATCTAGTAAACTTTACAATAAGTGAACAAAATTAGACACAAAAGGCTACATAGCTTGTGACTGTATTTCTATGAAAAGTCTATAATAGGCAAATCCAAAGAGACAGAAAGTGGATTAGAGGTTTTCAGGAGCTGCAAGAGAGGGAGAATGATGAGTGACTGCTAATGGGTATGAGTTTCTTTCTGGGGTGATAAAATGTCCCGAAATTAGATAACAGGAATACTTGTGCAACTTAATAAATACACTAAACAACGCTGAATTGTAAACTTTAAAGGGTGAATTTTATAGTACGTGAATTATATCACAATTTAAAAAAATAACTGACTAGATCCCCCACCAAGAAAAGGAGCGGGAACAGCCTGAGAAATAAGAGGAAAAGAAAGAAGCCTGGCATTGCTTGAGCAGATGGCCAAGGGGATTATGGGAAATGAAGCTGAAAAGAGGGAGGAAGGAGTCAGGCCAGGCAGTGCATCATGGGATGTCAGCTATGTTTTCTTTTATAAACTCTCTACTGGTCTCCATTACCAGATTGATCTGGGCATCTTTTGCTGTATATTCTACCTGATAAACCTCTCCCATCCCACAAAGCCTTATATTTGTTTTTTGCCTCTTCATCTTTTCCAAGTTGTTCCATACCTGAAATACCTTCTGTCTGACCTCTGAATCACAGGAAAGAGGCAACACACGCCCCAGAATGGGGTAGCTCTCTTACTTGGCACAACACCTGGAGGTCCATACTGGACAAGAGAGAGTAGGTCCCTAAACACAGGGTTGATTTATTAAAGTTAAAAAAAAGAGCCAACATTCTTTGAAAAAAATATAGTCTTGAGATTTAGCTTTTAGAGGTTACAGTTTGAGTGTGCTGGGAA
>NW_006963087.1:0-811 GCF_000164805.1 Carlito syrichta
CACAATGGAATGTACCTTGACTACTGAGCAATCCTTAGATTTCAAGCACTTGTGTACAGTTCTCTGCCAAATGCGGTAGACATGGTGGATTTCATTCTCAAATGAAGAGAACCATGTGTTCACACCTATCAAAAATTTATCCAGGGATAAGTGACCATTCAAGGGTCTTCTAAATGAGGTAGTCTTTTTTTGTTTTAAAGCAGTGTTTATTGAGAGGACCCAGAAACCCCCAAACTGAGAGGGAACCACAGGGGATTGCTCAAGTGATAGGCTATTATTAGTATGGTCACGGAGACATGTTGAGGCTTGGTTGTAGAACGACCAAACAATATTTCAGCACTTTCTTTAGTTTAGAAACTTCTGGATGTTTTTAGTATTGTGCAATAACGTTTGAACACTGTTTCATACACGATTTAAACATTGCTTTTGCTAAGGCCATAATCAATTTTCCAGAATTTTCAATTATCTACGTTTTTATGCTAATGCAGAGTTCAAATACTTACTACGTTGTAAATCTCCATGCTATTTTGTTTTATAAATATTGGACCCCAAATTCTCTTTACCTGTGTGCCTTATTTTAAATGCTTTGTGATTAAAAGTATCAGATTAATCAGATACTTTGTTGCACAGTACAGCTTTATGTCTTAGTAGAGAAAATACTAGTGATACAATGGAAATACTCTTCTAAGAATATAAATTGGGTTAAAATATGACAGCGAATGTGATTTTATATTTCCCTCAAATATATAAAGGGAACTTTTCTCTAAGGATTGCACATCTGTAACATTTAATCAAAATTAACAATCCGAAA
>NW_006963088.1:0-3405 GCF_000164805.1 Carlito syrichta
CCATAAGGCAGAAAAAACAGAAATGAAAATCCAAAAGAATGTAAGCCCTTACATATCAATAACTGTACTAAATGTAAATGGTCAAAATATAGAGTTAAAAAGACAGAGGCTGGGCTAAATGGCTCAGTCTGTAATCCCAGCACTTTGGGAGGCCAAAGCAAGAGGATTGCCTGAACCCCAGGGTTCAAGTCAGCCTAGGCAACTTGGCGAGACCTTGTCTCTACAATACATTTAAAAAAAAAAATTAACTGGGTATTGTAGCCTGCATCTGTAGTTCTGGCTACTTGGAATGCTGAGACAGAAGGATCACCTGAGCCCAGTAGGTTGACACTGGGGTGTCCATGAGTATGCCACTGCACTCCAGACTGGGCAATGGAGTGAGACTCCACCTCAAAAATAAAATAAAATAAAATAAAAAGACAGAGACATAGTATATTTAAAAGACACAATTATATAAGATCTACAAATATTCACTTCAAATATGACAGACGGGATGAAAGAAAAACAGAATGAGACACTTATTAAAGCATAAATCAAAGAGAAGCAGAAATATCTATATTATTAGATTAAGTAATTTTCAAGGCAAAGAAAACCACCAGAAAGAAAAATTATATTATGATAAACGTAATCTGCCAAGAAGACATAGCAATCTCTCTTTTTTTTTTTGAGTTGGAGTCTCACTCTGTCACCTAGACTGGAGTGCAGTGGCCACTCCTGGTCACCGCAGCCTCGAACTGCTGGGCTCCGGCGATCCTTCCACCTCAGCCTTCCAAGTGGCTGGAATTACAGGCATGTGCTACCATGCCAGGCTGATTGACATAGCAATCTTAAATGTGTATGCACCGAATAACATAGAGGAAAAATATATACGGAAAAACCTGAAAGAACTAAAGAAAGAAGAGAGAAATTCACACATAGAACTGGGCACTTCAAAAAACTTCTCTTGACAATTAATAGAACAACCAATCAAGAAAACTATCCAGGACACAAAAGAACTCAATAGCATCATCAATCAATAGTATCTAATGTTTGTAGAACATTCCACCCAAATGCAGCAGATTACACCCTCTGTTCAAGTGCTCTTGGAAATGCACAGCACTCAATGCATACATTCAAAAAGAAGATTCCCAACTCAAATTCTAAGGTCACACCTTAAGAAGCTAGAAAAAGGAGAATGTAATAAACCCAAAGCAAGAAGAAGGAAGAAAATAGTGAAAATAAAAGCAAGAAAAGAATGAAATTAAAAACAGAAAAACAATAGAGAAAACCAATTAAACAAGTTGGTACTTCATTAAAGTCAATCAATTGACAAAAACTCTAACGAGACCAACAAGAAAAAAAAGAAGAGAGAAGACACAAATTACACATACAAACTTGACAATATAAATGAAACAAATCAACAAGCCAAGAAATACAAATTACCACAACTGGTATAATATTACACAGGTAATTTGAATAATTTGTTACAACCATGAAAGAAATTGAGTTTACAATTGTAAAATTTCCAGTTTTGTAAGAAAAAGAAATTTTCAGACCCAGATGGTTTCATCAGAGAATTCTGGAAAACATTTTAAAGATGAATTAATTAGTGCGCGCCTGTAGTTCCAGCTACTTAGAAGGCTGAGGCGGAAGAATTGCCGGAGCCCAGCAGGTCAAGTCTGGGCGATGGAGTGAAACTCCAACTCAAAAAAAAAGGACAAATTAATATAAATTCTACACAGTGTCTTCCAGAAAATAGAAGAGAACACTTCCCAAGTCATTTTAGGGAATAGGTATTATACTGGTACCAAAACTAGACAAAGCGAGTACAAAAAAGAAGACTATGGGTCAATATCCTTCATGAATATGATCACCGACATCTTTAACAAAATCATACCAAATATAATTCAGCAAAATCGCCAGGCTCGGTGGCTCAGCCTATAATCCCGCGCCTTTGGGAGGCTGAGGTGAGTGGATTGCCTGAGCCTGTGGGTTCAAGACCCGCCTGGGCAGTGAGACCTCATCTCTACAATAAAATCAAAAAATTAGCCAGGCATGGCAGCGCGCGCCTGTAATTCCGGCTTCTCGGAAGGCTGAGGCGGAAGGATCACCAGAGCCCAGCAGGTTGAGGCTGCGGTGGCCGGGAGCGGCCACTGCACTCCAGTCTGGGTGACAGAGTGAGACTCCCACTGGAAAAAAAAAATTCAGCAAAATCTGGAAAGAATTATACACCATGACCAAGTGGGGTTGACTCCAGAGATACAGGCTGATTCAATTTTTTAAAAAAATCAATCAATGTAACCTACATCCACAAACCATAGAAGAAAAATCACACAATTGTATGAATCTATGCAGAACAAAAAGCATTTAACAAAATCATCATCTATCTATGACCAACACGCTCCCAAAAATAAGAAAATGGTAATTTCCTCATGGTGATGAGGGCCATGTATGAAAAACCATCAGCTGACATTTGACAAATAATGAAAGACTAAATGCTTTCTCCCTATGATCAGGAACAAGCAAAACGTCTGCACTCACAGCTCTCACTCAACATGGAGCTTGACGCTCTAGCAAGATCAGCCGGGTGAGGGGGGAAAGAAAGAAATTAAAAGCATACAGACAGGAAAAGAAGAAGTAAAAGTGGCCCTTAATTGCACACAACATGTTTATAGGAAATCATAAGGAGTCTAAAAAAAAAAACCTCCTAGAAATAATAAGTGATTTGTGTAAGGTACAAGACACCAGATCAGCATATTGAAATCAACCATATTCCTATATATTAGCAATGAACATGTGGCACAATACCATTTTTTGCTTGCTCAAAAAAAAAAAATGGAAGCCGGGCTCGGTGGCTCAGCCTGTAATCCTGTGCCTTGGGAGGCTGAGGTGAGTGGATGGGCTGAGCCTGCGGGTTCGAGGCCTGGGCAACTTGGCGAGACCCAGTCTCTACAATAAATCAAAAAAATTAACCAGGCATGGTGGCACACGTCTGTGGTTCCCACTACTTGGAAGGCTGAGGTGGAAGGATCGCCAGAGCCCACCAGGTTGAGGCTGTGGTGGCCATGAGCATGCCCTTGCCCTCCAGCCTGGACAACAGAGGGAGACTCTGACTCAACAAAAAACCAAGAAAACACAATGCTACGTCAAAGAAGCCAGACCCAGATGGCCTCCCCCCATGTGCCTTTAAGTACATGAAATCCCCAGAACAAGCCAATCCATAGAGGCAGAAGGCAGGGGCCGGGGGGACAAGGAAAATGGGGAACAACATGGATGGTTATGGGGTTTGTTGTGGGGGATGAAAATGTTCCCAAATCAACTGTAAGTCGCCCAGTCCCACAGATACTGCAGGATACCTCATTGTGGGCTTCAAAGCCCCAAGAGTACAGAATTCCATCTCAATCAATTAAGAAGGCAATGACTGAG
>NW_006963089.1:0-786 GCF_000164805.1 Carlito syrichta
TCCTGCAAGACTTCTGCCCTCAGTCCTTCCTCCCTGCCAACCCCACATGTTAGGGTACCCCAAGCATGGCAACTTCCAGCCCCAACCTCCCCAATGACTGCTCTCACTTTGGTACAGGAGTTCCCAGGCTCCCTGGCCTGGTTCTTGCCAGCTCTCACTCCGAGGTGAGAATCAGCCTCAGGCAGGCTGACCCTGTGACTCAGCGATGAGGACCTTCTGCCAAGATATTCCAGGGACACATCTCTCACCCAGGGAAATTTCTTTCCCCATTCCCATTTTCCCTGGCTCTAAAGTCAGTAGCCCTAGGAACACATCACGTGAAGTTGAGAATCTGTGTACAATTCTGATGTTTATGGAGACAGGGTCTGGCTCTCAGAACCTGGCTGGGGCCAAGGGACACAACCCTCGTACACTGCCAGGCTCGAAATCATGGGCTCTGGCGATTCTCCCGCCTCAGCCTCCATAGTGTTTGGCACAATGGGCACCTCGACCCCAGACCCCTTGTTTGGATGGGTACAGAGACGGGGTCTCTCTGCATGCCCCAGCTGGCCTTGGGCTCCTGGGCTAAAGCCATCCTCCCGCCTCGGGCTCCCAGAGCACTGGGATTCAAAGTATAGGCCACCACACTAGGCCTTCTGTGTCATTTTTGGCAAAGGATTGAGGCCAGGCTCAGGGGCTCAGCCTCATCATCCCAGCTCTTTGAGAGACAGGTCAGTGGGCCAGCCCGAGTTCTGCAGGCCATGACTTGCCTGGGCACCTCAGTAGACCTCGTCTGTACCCTCCATC
>NW_006963090.1:0-732 GCF_000164805.1 Carlito syrichta
AAAGCCACCAAAATTGTTTCAATCGTTTTGTTTTCCTGCCTCTAGGCAGGCAGAACGTGCCTAGTTTCACTACGTATCAAGACTCTCAGCTTGCTTCAGCCCCTGGCCATCATCATGACAACGGTGCTTTTCCTTGTCCAAGAGTGTGACAACCACTGTTTGATTTATTCACTTAGATCAAATTTTCTATCAGGAAGTTTAGAAATATATATATACATACAGTTCAGTTATCTACATATAACACTATGTGAACCTGTGCTTGCTACTTCACTTCCTTCTGCTTGGAATTTGCCCTCTAATATGCCTGCGTATGGTAGTAATGAGACACAGTTACAGGTCTGTTGGAGAGTAAAACCAAAGTACTCTTACTTATTTCTGGATATACGTTTGCACTTTGAATTTCTGCCTTAAAGTGTCGACTTCAGTGTCTGGCAGACTTCAATGGCAAAGTACACATTGGGTTTTTCAAACACTGTGGTTAGCGTTCTCTGCTTCTCACTATTTAGCATTTCATAGAGGGCTCTGGCACCAGTGTCCCTGACACAGATATTTTTTACTGCTGGACATTAAAATAAATAGTATAGATTTTGAGTATTTTGTTAAATCATAGAAAATTAATAGGAAATTTTACATTAGGTAAAAATAAGAATAGCTTATAATATACAGATTATCATTTAAATATTATAGAAAACAGTAAAACTATTACTGAAATCTTACACTTCTTATCTTGAT
>NW_006963091.1:0-753 GCF_000164805.1 Carlito syrichta
AATTTTAAAAATAATTCAGGAGTTTGTTTGGAGTTTTCTTTTTTCTTTTTTTCTTTTTGAGTTGGAATCTCACTCCGTCACCAGACTGGAGTGTAGTGGCACGTTCCCAGTCACCACAGCTTCGACCTGCTGGGCTCTGGTGATCCTTCCGCCTCAGCCTTCCAAGTAGCTGGAACTGCAGGCGTGCGCTACCATGCCCGGCTAATTTTTGATTTTTTTGTAGAGATGAGGTCTCACAGAGTTGCCTGGACAGGTCTCGAACCCACAGGTTCAGGCAATCCACTCATCTCAACCTCCCAAATTGCTGGGATTACAGGTTGAGCCACCAAGTCCAGCTTGTTTGGAGTTTTCTAAGAAGAAATGCAGACTTTGGCAAAAGAATATAAGTGTAATACAAATATATAAGACAACCTCATTTAAGGGAGTAGAGGAAAATGATGATGACTTAAATAACTTGAAATAAGTAGTCTGCGAAACCAAAAACAAAAGAAAATGTACACAACACTCTAGAGCATGCGGTTTTCAGTGGTTGTGTGGGTTAACAATTTTGAAACCAGAATACATGTGTACGTGGAAAGTCAATGGACGGCAGGTGCTGGGAGACAGGTTTCTTACTGCTGGAGTGGGAACTACAGGTAAGCTATGGAGAGGAGGCTAGAAAGCTATGAGGTCATGGATTAGGGTTGAAGACCTCAGTGTGAACTCAGGCTTGACTTAATGTAGATACAGATGAATGCATTTAGGCATTTATGT
>NW_006963092.1:0-4961 GCF_000164805.1 Carlito syrichta
CCCCTTGTTTGGGTGGATGTGGAGACGAGGTCTCCTGCTTAGCTCGGGCTGGCCTTGGGCTCATGGGCTCAAGCCATCCTCCCACCTTGACCTCTCAGAGTGCTGGGATTCAAGACACTGGTCACTGGGCCAGGCTTTCTGGTTCGTTTTTGTTGAAGGACCAAGTCCTGGCTTCGGAGCTCAGATTTATCATCCCAGCACTTTGGGACCAAGGCCAGAGACCGGCCTGAGCTGGCAGGCAGAGACCCACCTGGGCACTTCAGCAAGACCCCATCTTTACCCTCCATCCCAAATGAGCCAGGCGTGGTGGCACATGCTTGTCATTACAGTTCCTGGGAAGACCGGGTAAAGGCATGCCAGAGCCCAGCGGGCCGAGGCTGCGATGGCCAAGAGTGAGCCTCCACTCTCCAGCCTGGGCTACAGAGTAAGACTCTGACTCAAAGAAAAAAAGGATACAAGGGAAAAAAGAACAACATCCATTTGCGTATGGAGTTGGGATCACCGTGAACAGACAGAGATCATTTGAGAAGGGGACATCATCATTGGGCGTAGAGTTCCCAACAGATGTTGGATGGGCAGACACTTGGGCTGTGGATTTGGGAGGCTGAGGCAGGGTAACACTGGAGCCCGGGAGTTCGAGACCAGCCTGGGCCATGTAGTTCGACCTCATTGCTCCCCATATCAAAAACACTGGAGTCTCACATGGTTTTCCTGCAGTCCTTGCTACACGGGTTGCAGTGTCCTCCATCCCATGGCATTCCTTTGGGTAACCCTCACCAACAGAACGTGCAATTCCAGGCCAGGCAAAATTTCTCATGTCTGTCAGCCTTGTGCCCTTGCAGACTGAGGAGGGAGGCTTCCTGAGCCCAAGGATCGGAGACCAGCCCAGGCGACGTGGCCAGACCTCATCTCAAAGAGAGGTCTCCAAAATCCTCTCTAGGCATGGTGGCCCGCGGAGTCATGGCTGCTAGGGGATTGGGCAGAAGGAAAACCTGAGCCATGCAGGTCGAGACCCCATGAGCAATGATTGTGCCGCCATGACCCAGCCCGGTCTAATGAGTTTCTGGCAATAAAAAGATGTCCCCCATGTGTGTCACGACGGGCATCCATTGTTCCTCAAGAAAAGGTTCACATAGGCAGAGGATGATGGATTGATCAGGAGAGGAAGACCATCCCCCCCGCCTGATTGTGGCAGACCAGGTGACCATAACCTGGGCTGGTCATGGCATTGCCATACCACCTTTATCGCTCTGTGACCAATAGCCGCCTTATCTCTGGGCAATATCTTCTGTGAGCTCACATGCATCTTTGCCATAGGGAACGATTGTGGATGGTGGAGGCAGGCCTTCTGGGACACAAGGCTAAGGCTAACAAGTGGTAAAGTGCCTTTTCCTCTCCCATCCCTGAGCATGACACCTCACCCTGAGTGACAAGGGTGGTGAAGGTGGTGGTGGGAGTAATTACTATTATTTGGGTCAGAATCCCACTCTGTCACCCAGGCCATATCACAGGGGCAAGCTCACGGCCACCGCAGACTCCACCTGCCAGGCTCAGTCAATCCTCCCACCTTGACCCCCAAGTGCCTGTAACTACATGCCTGCGCAACCACACGCATCTAATCTTTGGATTTAGTTTTGATGGCCGAAAGGAGAGCTGGCCCAATGTCCTTGGCTGATCTCAAACCTGGAGGTCAGGCAGTTTACTCACTTCAGCCTCTGAAGGGCCGGGTTGCGAGGCTGAGCCCCTGAGCCCGGCCTGTGGTTGTGGTGTTAGTGGTTGGTATTATTAGTCTGAGTCTGAGTCCCACTCTGTCTCCCCGGCCAGAGAACTGTGGCCTCTACCACCTGGCCTCCGGCAATGCTCCCACCATGACCTCCTGATTGGCTGGATGAACCGGCATTCACCACCACACTCAACACATTTTTTTAGTTATTGTAGAGTTGTGATTTTGCCAAGGAGCCCGGGCTTGTTTCAAACCCGGGGCTCAGGCCATCCTCTCGCCTCAGCCTCCCAAAATACCAGGGTGACAGGCATGAACCTGCACGCCCATTTTTCACACTCATCTCGGTGCCCCACAATTAGGCCCGCTCCCTTTAGATGACCCGCGACCCAGGATAGGGCAGCCAGAGTCACCCACCGAGCCCACCCCGGAAATATGCCTGGTGCAAGGGCATGTCCCGCCAGGATTCCCACACCTCCACAGGTTCGTACCCAAGGGTGAATTGCTCACTCTTCCCTGGCGCCGCCTGGTGGAAAGGGAGAGCATGATTCTCAAACCATCGGGGTGTCGGGCAGGTGACTCATGCCTGTCTTCTTGACACTCTGGAAGGCTGAGACAGAAAGATGGCCGTAGTCCAAGAGCTCGACCTAAGCTGGACACAATAGCAAGTCTCCATTTCGACCCCAAGAAAAACTCAGAAAACCTTGCTTGAGGGCAGGCCTCGGCGGGAGGATCACCTCAGGCCCAGAGTTCAAGACCAGGCTGGAAGACCAGGACGTCGACCAAATGGAAAGCCCGTGATCACAGCAGTTAGGGAGGCCGAGGCTGATATGAAGTCCCATGTTGGGTGGTTTGAGAGCAACCTGGGCTACGTAGTAAGGAAACAAAAGAGAGAGAGAGAGAGACAAAAAGAAAGAAAGAATGGAAAAGAAAGAAAGAAAGAAATCCATTCTTTTGCAAACATTTTGCCCTCAGTCCTGCCCCCCCACCACCCCCACATGTGAGGGTCCCTAAAGCTTGGCACCTTCCAGCCCCAAACCCCCCCAATGGCTGCCCCCACTTTGGTGCAGTATTTTTTGAGGTTCCCTGCCCGGGTTCCTGCCGGCTTTCCTCTCCGAGGGGAGAAATGTGCCCCAGGCCAACTGACCCTCCTAATTGGCAATGAGGACCTTCCACCAAGAACGTCCAGGGACAAATACCTCACCTGGGGCCATTTCTTCACTGCCAATCCAATTTTTCCTGGCTGTAAGGCCAGTCGCCCTGTGAATACACAAAGTGCAGTTGAGAATATTTTTGGACAGGTTCTGGCTCTGTGGCCCGGTCTCAGGCCTTTGGACATGACCCTCATTCTCCATCAGCCACTAAATCGTGAGCTCAGGCAATCCTTCCTGTTCAGCATCCGGAGTGGCCTGCACGATGGGCACCTCGACCCCAGACCCATGTTTGGATGGGTGGAGATACTGGGTCTCCCTGCATTTCACAGGGCTGGCCTTGGGTCATGTGCTCCAGACATCCTCCTGACTCAGCCTCCCAGAATGCTGAGATTACAGGCATGCGCCGCCACACTTGGTCTTCTGGTTCTTTTTTGACGATGGATCGAAGCCGGGTTCAGGAGCTCAGTCATCATCCAGTGCTTTTGGAACCCAAGGCCAGCAGCTAGCCTGAGTCCAAGGGATGAGATACATCCAGGCACTTCAGCTAGAACTCCTCACTACCATCCATTCCAAATTAGCCAGGTGTGGTGGCACCTGCCTGTCCTTCTGGTCCTCGGAAGGCTGGGGAAAATCTTGCCAGAGTCCAATGGCCTGAGGCTGTGGTGGCCAGGAGGGAGCCACTGACCTTCATCGTGGGAGATGGAGTGAGACTCTGACTGAAAGAAAAAAAGGAAAAAAATAAGAGCATCCATTTTTATATGGAGTTTGGATCATAGTGAACAGAAAGACATCATTTGGGAAGGAGGCGTCACCTTGGGCCTAGAGATTCCAAAAGATGGTGGATTGACAGACAATCGGGCTGTGGCTTTGGGAGGCTGAAGTGGGGGACCGCTGGAATCTGGGAGTTTGAGATCAGCTGGACCACATAGAGAGAACTAGTCACTCCCTGTAATGGAAACACTAGAGTTGCACATGGTGGCGCCCAAGGTCCCAGCTACAATGGAGGCAGTGGTCTCTCTCTCAGGGCAATCCTTTGCGTTTCCCTTGCTTACACAATGTGTGAATCCAGGTCGGGCACTGTGGCTCATGGCCATCAGCCCTGCACCCTTGGAGGCTGAGGCAGGAGGCTGACTGTGTCCAGAGGTCAGAGACCAGCTCGAGTGATGTGGCCCAACCTCGACTTGGTGATACATCCCCAAATTCAAGCCAGGCGTGGTAGCTTCCAGAGTCCTGGCTGATCGGGGCCCAAGGTGGGAGAACCTGTGTGCCCCACAGGTTGAGGCCCCAGAAGCCATGATCGTGCCTTCACACCCCAGCCCAGCTGAGGGAGATTCAGGTGACAAAAAAGGGTTTCCCACGTGTGTCACGACAGGAGTCAATGACTCCTGTGGAAAAAGTCCTTGTGGATGAGGGACGGTGGAGTGATTGGGAGAGGAAGGGACACACTCCCTCCTAAAAGTGGCATACCCAGCAACCAGAACCTGGGCTGGCTGCAACATTGTCGAACCACCTTGATTGCTCTGTGCCTCACAGCTGCCCTAACACGGGGCTGTCTATTCCGTGAGCTCACATGTATCTTTGCCATGGGGCACTTTTGTGGCATTTGGAGACAGACCTTCTGGGACATGTGGTTGAAGGTATGGGATGGACGTGCCGGTTGCCACCTTTGAAACCTCCCGTGAATGACAGGCAGGAAAGTTCCTCTTCTGCCCCCATCCCTGAGGGCAATTCCTCGGGCTGGGTGGCAGGGGTGCTGGTGGTTGCGGTAGTGGTGACTATTATTATTTGGAGTTGGATCCTGCTCTATCGCCCAGACCAGAGTGCAGGAGCACATTCACAGCCGCCGTGGACTTCTCCTGTGGTCTCAGGCAATCCTTCTGCCTTAGTCCCCTGAGTGGCTGGAACCACAGGCCTGCGCCACCATGCCTGTCTAATCTTTGGATTTATTTTTGATGGCCGAGACAAGGTCTCAACCAGTGTCCTGAGTTGGTCTAGGACCCCAGGCTCAGGCCATCGACTTGCCTTGGCCTCTGAAGTGCTAGGATGCCAGTCTGAGTCCCTGAGCCCATCTTGTTGTGGTGGTGGCG
>NW_006963093.1:0-682 GCF_000164805.1 Carlito syrichta
CTCAATCGCCTTAATCTACAAGGTCTCTTGATAAGGTTAAATCAGCAATATGGGCTTCTATGTCGCCACATTTTTAGGGTGTCTTTTTATAAGGGAACCAGGATCTTGGGTCCAATTCCACAAGAACGTTATGGGGGTTTTTCTCTTGATATGCAAGCAACTGGAATTCTAGGTCACCAGGAAATATCTTGGCGTATTGCTGAGAATTAAGCAGGAATTTCAGTAATGGGAGTCCTCATTTACAGAACACTACACGACCCATTGCTATGGAAGAATAAGGAATATTGGTTACACTAGTCCTCTATCCCAAATACATACAGAGCGTCTTGCTAAGAGATAACCACCAATCAGGTTTTGCGAAAAGGAATGTGGATAATAGGAGTACTCATATACAGGAATCTGCAATGTCTATTGCTAAGGAAGAATAAGGAACCTGGTTCACACGTGTCCTCAATCCAAAAAAAAATTTTGGTTGTCTCGCTAAGGGCTAAACACGTATTTGGGTTTTTGAAACATAATCTAGGGAAATGAAATCGTCATATACATGCAACTACACGGAATTTTCCTAAGAAAGAATAAATATTCTGGGTGAGATGTGTTCTCAATTATCAAAAAACAACACAGCGTCTTTCTAAGGTCTAAACAAGCATCAGGGTTTCGACGCATGTATGTGGGAAAGGTA
>NW_006963094.1:0-888 GCF_000164805.1 Carlito syrichta
TCTGGAAGTACAGGTCTAAGTAAAGCCCTCCCTTGCCCATAAACTACTACAGCTCCTTGCAATCTGTGTGGAAGGTCCAAACGCTGCAGCCTGGTATTCACAGACCTGCATAGGCTGAAATGAATGGGTCTTTCCTACCTCATTTCCTTCCTCTTAGGCATACCCAATCCCATGCTGTGTTTCCAGGGCCTTGTCTAACTCTCACAGCTTCTTACAGCTACCTTGTGAGCCAGGGTCACAAGACCACCCTTCAGTCCCTGGCAAGAAAAGGTTGGAGTTGTGACTTCTTCACAGGCTCAATGTATGACCTTAAAGCCAGCTGCATGACAGCTGCGACTCCAGCACTCATCTCTCAAGGAAAGGAGATGATGATTCTCCCTCACAGGATGAATTTGGGCAATGAAGGAGATGGTGCTAGGGAAGGGCTTGGCACAGTGACCTGTAGGGTAAACCCTCCACAAACAGGTCAGTGTGAGGAGCTGCAGATGTGATCCACAGTCCAATCTCTCTCCTGTGGCCACAGCCACTTTACAGGTGAGAAACTGAGATGTTCTAGGGAAGCCTGCCCCAGATGGCATGGCCAAGACCTCATTCCACTCTCCCGCTGGTCTCCAAATATGAACCCCAAATGATTTAAAAGCAGCAAGGATGAGCTTATCAAGAGAAGGACATTCTCATCAGACCAGCCTAGAGAAGTGAAGGGCGTGACTGGTATAGGGCCAAGTCAAAGCAGGTTTTTTAGCCTTAAGGCTATTACCAATCTGGGCTAGCTACTTCTCTGTGCTGATGGTGGAGGTGCAGGCTCTCCTAGGCATAGTAGGATTGAGCAGCATCCATGGCCTCTTCCCTCTAGAAGCCAGTAGCACTCCCTGCTGTGACAACAAAAAA
>NW_006963095.1:0-753 GCF_000164805.1 Carlito syrichta
CTGCCGTGTGATACTACTTGCCTTATTAGTGCCCTGTGATACTACTTTCCTTATTAGTGCCGTGTGCTACTACTTGCCTTATTAGTGACATCTGACACTACTTGCCTTATTAGTGACGTCTGACACTACTTGCCGTCTGATACTACTTGCCTAATTAGTGCCGTCTGATACTACTTGCCTTATCAGTGCCGTCTGATACTACTTGCCTTATGTGTGCCACCTGATATTGTCATTTGGTACTACTTGCCTTATTAGAGTCGTGTGATACTACTTGCCTTATTAGTGTCCTGTGATACTACTTGCCTTATTAGTGTCCTGTGATACTACTTGCCTTATTAGTGTCCTGTGATACTCCTTGCCTTATTAATGTCGTGTGAAACTACTTGCCTTCTTAGTGTCGTGTGGTACTACTTGCCTTATTAGTGTCGTGTGATACTACTTGCCTTATTAGTGTCGTGTGATACTACTTGCCTTAATAATGTGTGATACTGCTTGCTTTATTTGTGTCGTGTGATACTGCCTTCCTTATTGGTATTGTGTGATACTGCTTGCCTTATTGGTGTCGTGTCATAGTGCTTGCATTGTTAGTGTCATGTGATACTACTTGCCTTATTAGTGTCATGTGATACTACTAGCCTTATTAGTGTCGTGTGATACTACTTGCCTTATCAGTGTCATTGGATACTACTCGCCTTATTTGTGTCATGTGATACTATGTGCCTTATTAGTGTCGTGTGATACTACTTGCCTTAT
>NW_006963096.1:0-767 GCF_000164805.1 Carlito syrichta
TTTATCTATGTCCTTTTACCTGTCAGGTTAAATCTGTTCCTTGCAGAATACAGCCATCTCATGCCCACACAATCATCATGCAAGGATTCCAAACGGTGCATGCAAATGATGCTACTTCTGATACTGATCTGCAAGCTTTAGATTAGACAGGGAGAGATTTTTGAACTCTGGTTAGGCAGGACTACACCCATTGGCAGCTCGAAAGAAGCTACAGGAAATGGACCTTCACCCCTCTGTTGTTGGGAGCCAACATCTACAGCTACAGTTGAGGCCTACAAAGGCCCATGTTGGAGATCTGCTTTTGACATAAAAGCATCAGTGACACCTATAGTGTTGGTATATGAATAGTGACTAGTTTGTATATGTGACATAAAGCTTATATTATTTAGAAGGAAAACTTTTACACTGTTACACTAAAATTTTGATCAAGGCCTTACAGCAGAAAACATTCTGTACTTTATGTTTCCATTTCTCTCTGACTCTCTGAGCCGTTGTTAAGTCTCTGTTTCTCAGAAGTAACCATGCAGCCTTTGTTCCTGTAAGCACTCTGTAAGCAGTTTCTCCTGATAGCTAAAAAAGCAACCAGAATTATTTTAATCTTTTTGTTTTCCTGCCTCTAGGCAGGCAGAACGTGCCTAGTTTCACTACATATCAAGACTCTCAGCTTTGTTTCAGCCCCTGGCCATCATCATGACAATGGTGCTTTTCCTTGTCCAAGAGTGTGACAACCACTGTTTGATTTATTCACTTAAATCAAATTTTCAATC
>NW_006963097.1:0-771 GCF_000164805.1 Carlito syrichta
CAGGGGATCCATTTAGTTAGTTGGGAGACCTAGAATTTTATTTTTGTCTTGCACATGGATTTCTTCTAAATTTCTTTCCTAATCAACCTCACAGACACACCCAGAAATAATGTTTTATCAGCTTTTTGTGGTCATCACTTAGCCCAGTCAACGTGACACATAAAAATAAGTCACACTCCACAACTCAAAGTCAGAGGACACAGAAGCTTGCAGCTATATAATTCATACATCTCATCCTCCTAGGGCAGAGAGCAAAGTGAATCTAAAAGAATTTTAAAAAGACACATCTGGCCCAAATCTTGTCTGGTATTCTGTGCTCCTACACCTTATATCAATGTTTTCATTTTATTCCTCCTGTCATCTCTTTCAGTCATAATATCAATCTTTTCTCAATTTTCTATCTCTATTGTCACTTACTTCTCCTCTGCCTTTTCCTCTAAGACACTGCTTTCTATTGTTATGTTCTGAGTAAATTCTTGACTGCTCACCCTCAATGCCAATAAATAGAATGGCAGAAAGACTGGTAGAAGGCAGTTTATTTATGAATTTGAATCCAGAGAACAGAGTCAGACTTGAGGCCTTTCTAAAATGGTTCTGCCTGACATCTGTAAGGCAGGACAATAGGCTGGAAACTCTCAGGCAGAACCTAAACTTTCTATTCACAAGTGAAATTTCTTCTTCCGCAGAGAGATCTTAGCTTTGCTTGTAAAATTTCTTAACTCTTAGATGGAGCCTATCCAGATTGTAAGTTTAATTATGCTTATGAAATAC
>NW_006963098.1:0-646 GCF_000164805.1 Carlito syrichta
CAAACTCCTTTTCTGAGGCTTTGACTTTCAGATCCACCCTGAATTTTGGGTGAGTGGACTCCCATTTTCCCCAACCAAATTTATGAACAGTGCAGGTGCACTCTAGTCATCAGTCTGCATCTGCTTACCTACATTTATTTCTCCAGTCCCACTCCAACTTGTAACCATCCCTTTGGCTGGAAAAATACTTGTTAGCACAAATTAGGACACCCAGTGGCCAAGAGCAGGAAATCTGTTTTCCCAGTGTCCGGTTTTAGCAAGACATTTTCTTTTTTTTTTAGTTAGTCACTCAGGCTGGAGTGCAGCGGTCACTCCAGAATTGACCTGCTAGACTCAGGCAATTCTTCTACCTCAACCTTCCAAGTAGCCAGAATTACAGGCATACACTACTACACCTGGTTAATTTTTTATTTATGTAGAGACCTGGTCTCTCCAAGTTTTCTGGGCTGCTCTCAAACCCATGGGCTCCAGTAATCCACTCGCATCGGCCTCCCAAAGTGCTGGGATTACAGGCTGGAGACTTTTTATCATGGTCCCTCCAGTGACCACCACTCTAGGAGCAGCACCTCTGCAACATTGTTTTGCTAGACCAACTTTTGACTCCAATGTAAATAGATACATCCCCTCCTTCCTAGACTGCCATTGG
>NW_006963099.1:0-5040 GCF_000164805.1 Carlito syrichta
AGGAAAAAGCTGTATTAAATTTGATACTTTTATTTTCTAAAAATTATTTAGATTCATATTCAATCTGTCTCTGAATAGCACTTAGGTACACTAGTCTTCAAGTTTAGTTATCTAAGGAGGATACACATCTGGAATCTCATTTCAATTCATGCAGAATAAAACATTCAGCATTTATGTGAGAAACATACAACTTGTCAATGATGAAAGCAGAATTATACCATGTATTCTAACATATTAATAGGAAAATAAGTTATCATTGGAGTATTATACACTTTAACATCCAATGCAATACTATAAGAAAATGACTGACGGTACTGGGAAACTATGGGGGGAGGGGGATGGGATTAACAGTAGCAAATATCTGTCAGGGGATGGGAAAACACCTCTTATCAACAGGGTGCCTGAATGAAACGTAATTGTACACCTAACCCTTAACTGTACCCCACAAAACCATAATAAAAAATACTGATTAATAAAAAAAAAGAAAAATAGAGATTCAGAAAAAAATCAATACCTGCATAATGAACATTTGTATACCCAACTCTGAATTGTAACCATCTTTAAAGTAAACAAATTAAAAAATAGAATAAAAAAATAAAGTCGATGCCATGTTTTACAGCTTTCATTTGTTTATTTTTTCATTTATTTATTTTAATTTTTTATAAAATGTGGGGTATAATTCAGGGTTAGATATACAAACATTGATTATACAGGGTCCCTGGTTAATAAGGTATGCCTGCTCCCTTAGCAGTATCCCTCCACTGCCAATCTCACCCTTCCACCTGAAAAGTTTGCCACTACTGCCAGTCACTTTGTTACAGCACTATAGTTGATCAAGTTCAGCTCATGAGGGAGACCATATGGAACTCTGTTCTTTCTTTTCTGTGATAAATCACTGAAAATGACCTACCTCATATCCTTCAAATGTTCTGCAAAATCCTTATATTTGACTTTTTTTATGGGTGCACAACATTCCATTGTATGTATATACCATATTTATTTTATCCATTCCAGCTTTTGATGGGCAGCATGTTGGTACCATGTTTTTTGCAATTGTAATTAGAACTGCAGCAAACATACTTGTACAGGTATCTTTTTAGTAAAATGATGTGAGTTCCTCCAGGTATATTCTCTACAGGGGAATTACTGAGTCACATGTTAGGTCAATTTCTTGTCCCTATAGAAACTGCCACAATGTTTTCCAAAGATGTTGCTCTAGTTTTCAGTCTGCATGCAGTGTAGAAGCATTTTTTTTCAAATCCTTACCAGCATCTGTTATTTTTTGTTTAATTAATGATGGCCATTCTTAGAAGGGGTATGTGATATTTCAATGTGGTTTTCATTTTCATTTCTTTGATGATGAGTGAGGCTGAGCACATTTTCATGTGTCTGCTGGCAGCCCCTATCTGTTCTTATGAGAATTCTCCAATCATGTATTTTGCCCACTTTTTAAAGGGACTCTTTTTCTGTGTTTTTCTGAGTGTTTGAGTTCCTTGGAGATCCTAGATGTTATGCTTTTGTTAGATATATAGTTGAAGAATAGTTTTTCTCATTCTATGGGTTGTCTCCCTGCTCTTTTGATGGTGTCTTTTGTTTTGCAGAAATTTATTAATTTGAGGAGATTCCACTTTCTAAATTACTTCTTAGATTATGGGCATTTAGGGTTCTGAAGAGGAATTAGTTCCCAGTTCCAGTTTCCATAAAGGTGTCTCTTGCGTTTTCTAAGATTATTATAATTTGGTATTTTACTTTTAGGTCTTTCTTCCATTTAGAGTTAATGTGTATGATTGAAACAGGGGTCCTGTTTCAATCGTGTGTATGTGGTGAGAGTTTTCCCAGCAACATTTTTTGAATATGTTCTCCATTCCCCAGTGGGTCTTGGAGTTTTTTCAAAAGGAATTGTTTGAGAATTTGAGAATTTCATTCTCTGTCCTGATCCATTGGCCTATGTATCTATTCTTGTACCAATCCCTGGATGTTTTGATTACTGTAAACTTGGAGTAAAGATTAAAGTCAGGAAGAATGATAGCTCCTGCTTTGTTTCTTTTGATAAAGATTCTTTTGGCTATTCATGATTGTTTATGGTTTCATGTGAATTCTTTATTGTAATTTCCAAGTGTGAGAAAAATGATGTTAACCTAATCGTTATTTCATTGAATCTGTAGATTGCGTAAAAGGCTAATTTTTAAATTAAAAGATGCAAGCAAAGTCAGGGAAACAAGCACGTCAGATTGTCATTTACGACGTCAGCATCAGAACTTTGACATCATAATGGGAGGGACCTTGACTACTGAGCAATCCTTAGGTTTCAAGGAATTGTGTAAAATGCTCTCCCAAATGCGGTAGACATGATGGATTTTCATTCCCAAAAGTGAAGGAAACCAGGTGTTCCCACCTATCCAACATCGTCTTTATGGATAAGTGGCCATTCAAGAAACCACTGAACAAGGTAGTCTTTTTTTTTTTTTTAAAGCAGAATTTATTGAGAGGACAGAAATGCTCCCACATTGGGAGGGGAACTGAGGGAGTTGCCCACAAGGTAGTCTTTTATTATTATGGTGACAGAGTCCTGCTGGAGCTTGGTCATAACACAACCAAGTAATATTTTAGCACTTTCTTTAATTTAGATATTTTGGATATTTTTATGACAATTTAACAGCCTTTGAGCAGTTTTTCTCTGAAGGATTTGAATATTGCTTTAGCTAAGGTCAAAGACAATTTTCCAGATTTTTCAATTATCTAAATTTTTATACTAATGAGGAGCCCAAATACTTACTTCTTTGTAATTTTTCATGTTATTTTGGTCTATAAATTTTTGGCCCCAAATTGTCTCTTTTGTGTGTGCCTGATTTTATATGCTTGGCAATTAAAAGTATCAGATTAATCTGAGACTGTTGCACAGTATTGCATTATGTCTTAGTAGAGAAAATACTAGGTGATTCAATAAAAATACACTTTGAAAAATATAAACTGGTTTTAAAATATAAGGGGAATGTGATTTTTGATTTTCCTTCAAATATGTAGGGGAAACTTTTCTCTAAGGATTGTATATCTGTAACATTTAATCAAAATTAACTAGCAGAATATAAAGAGTGTACGAAGAAAATGTACACAAATTATAAGAAATGAGAAAGCTGTATTAAATTTTGATACTCTTTTATTTTCTAAGATTATTAAGATTTATTATTCATTCTGTCTTCTGAATAGCACTAAAGGTAAACTGATCTTCAAGATTTAGTTATCTAACGAGGATGCCCATCTGGAATCTCAAGTTTCAATTTGTGCAGAATAAAACATTCAGAATTTATGTGAGAAACATACTACTTGTCAAAGTTGAAAGCAGAAATAAACATGTATTCTAATGTATTAATAGGAAAATGTTATCTTTGGAGTATTATACACTTCTTAAAAAATCAATACCTGCATAATGAACATTTCTATACCCAACCCTGAATTTTAACCAACTTTAAAGAAAAAAAGAAAAAAAAGAATAAAACAAATAAAGTCTGTTCCACGTTTTACAGCTTTTATTTATTTATTTATTTTAATTTTATAAAAAATGTGGGGAACAATTCAGATTTAGATATACGAACATTGTTTATGTGGGGTCCCTGGTTGATAAGGTACGCCACTGCCTCCCTTAGCAGTATCCCTCCACTGCCAATCTCACCCCTCCGACTAAACAGTTTGCCACTACTGCGAATCACTTTCTTATAGCTCTATAGTTGATAAAGTTCATCTCATGAGGGAGACCATATGGAAATCTGTTCTTTCTTTTCTGTGATAAATCACTGAGAATGACCTACCTCATATCAATCAAACATTTTACAAAATCCTTATATCTGCCCTTTTTTATGGCTGCATAACATTCCATTGTGTGTTTGTACCATATTTATTTTATCCATTACAGCTTTGATGGGCAACATGGTTGGTACTATGTTTTTTGCAATTGTGATTAGAACTGCAACAAAAATACTTGTACAGGTATCTTTTTGGTAAAATGATTTGAGTTCCTCCATGTATATTCTTTACAGGGGAATTAATGAGTCACATGATAGGTCAATTTATTGTCCCTTTAGAAACCGCCACACTGTTTTCCAAAGATGTTGCTCTTGTTTTCATTCCACATGCAGTTTAGAAGCATTTTTTCCCCCAAATCCTTAGCAGCATCTGTTATTGATTTTAATTAATGATGGACATTCTTACAAGGGGTATGTGGTATTTCAATGTGGTTTTCATTTGCATTTCTTTGATGATGTGTGAGGCTGAGCACTTTTTCATGTGTCTGCTGGCTGCCCGTATCTCTTCTTATGAGAATTCTCCAATCATGTATTTTTCCCACTTTTTAAAGGGACTCTTTTTCTGTGTTTTTCTGAGTGTTTGGGTTTCTTGTAGATCCTAGATGTTATGACTTTGTCAGATATGTAGTTGGAGAATAGTTTTTCCCATTCTGTGGGCTGTCTCTCTGCTCTTTTGATGGTTTCTTTTGCTTTGCAGAAGTTTATTAATTTGAGGAGATTCCACTTGTCTAACTTACTTCTTAAGGTATGGGCATTTAGGGTTCTGAAGAGGAATTAGTACCCTGTTCCAGTTTTCATAAAAGTGTCCCTTCGTTTTCTAAGATTATTATAATTTGGTGTTTTATGTTTAAGTCTTTGTTCCATTTAGAGTTAATGGATGATTAAGTTATGGTGATTGTTAGGGGTCCTGTTTTAATCTTGTGCATGTGGTGAGACTGTTCCCAACACCATTTGATGAATATGTTCTCCATTCCCCTGTGGGACATGGAGGTTTCTCCAAAGATGAGTTGGTTGAGAATTTGAGGATTTCATTCTCTGTCCCAATCCTTTGGCCTGTCTGCCGATTCTTGGACTAATCCAAGGTTGTTTTGATTACTGTAAACTTATAGTAAAGTTTGAAGTCTGGAAGAGTGATAGCTTCGGCTTTGTTTTTTTGATAAGGATTCTTTTGGCTATCCATGATTGTTTATGGTTTCATATGAATTCTTTATTGTAATTTCCAGGTGCGAGAAGAATGATG
>NW_006963100.1:0-703 GCF_000164805.1 Carlito syrichta
CTTCTCTCTTAAGTCCTGTGGGTTTCGGGTTTTGTACAGGAATTGGATGCCAGTTCCGATTTCCATGAGAGTATTTCCTTCCTTTTCTAAGGTTCTTATGGTTTGAGGTTTTACATTTAGGTCTCTGATCCATTTGGATTTAACCTTTGTGCATGGGGATAGATAGGGGTCTTGTTTCAATCTTCTGCATGTGGTCAGCCAATTTTCCCAGCACCATTTACTGAATAGGTTCTCCTCTCCACATTGGTAGGTGGTGGGGACTTTGTTGAAGATGAGTTGGTTGAGAAATTGAGGTTTTGCTTCTGGAATCTCAATTCTGTTCCATTGATCTATATGCCTGTTCCTGTACCAATACCAAGCTGTTTTGATGATTGTAGCTTTATAGTAAAGTTTGAAGCCTGGTATTGTGATACCACCTGCTTTGTTTTTTTTGCTGAGGATTGTTCTGGCTATTCTTGAATGTTTGTGTTTCCATATGAATTCCTGTGTTGTTTTTTTCTAGGTCTGAGAAGAATGTTATTGGTAATTCAATGGGTATTGCATTGAATTTGTAGATTGCCTTATGTAAGATGGACATCTTCACAATGTTGATTCTTCCGATCCATGAGCATGGGATATTTTTCCACTTGTTCATGTCGGCTTTGATTTCTTTGGGCAGTGTTTTGTAATTTTTCTTTGTAGACGTCTTTCACGTCTCTGGTTA
>NW_006963101.1:0-986 GCF_000164805.1 Carlito syrichta
CTCAGTCTTTCCCTCCTCACCAACATCACACGTGAGATTCCCCCAAGCTCGGTAGTTTCCAGACCCAACCCCCTCAATATCTGCCCCTGCTTTGGTGCAAGAATTCCTGAGGCATCCTGGCCAGGTTCCTGCTGGCTCTTCTCTCCAAGGTGAGAAGTGTGCCCCAGGCAGGATGACCCTCTGACTTGGAAATGAGGACCTTCATCTAAGAAAGCCCAGGGATACTTCCCTCACCCAGGGACATTTCTTCCCCCAATCACATTTTTCCTGGCTCTATATCTAGTTGTCTTGTGAACACATCATGTGTAGTTGAGAATCTGTGTATGATTCTGATGATTTTGGAGATAGGGTCTGGCTCTGTGGCCTAGGCTGGGTCCTGTGGACACAACTGTCTCTCACCACCAACTTTGAAATTGCAGGCTCCAGTGATCATCCCACTTCAGCCTCCAGAGTAGATGGGATGACAGGCATCTTGACCCCAGACCCCTGTTTGTATGGGTGAAGAGACGGGGTCTCCCTATGTGGCCTAGGCAGGCCTTGGGCTCTGGGGCTCCAGTCATCCTCCTGCCTCAGCTTCCCAGATCGCTGGGATTCTAGACATGGTGCTCAGTGCCAGGCATTCTGGTTCGTTTTTGATTAACAATGAGGCCATGTGCGAAGGCTCAGCCTCATCATCCCAGCACTTTGATAGACCAGACCAGCGACTGGCCTGAGCCCATGGGCCAAGTACACCCGAGCACCATGGCGCGTCTTCATCTCTACCATCTATCCCTAATGAGTAGGCATGGTGGCATGCACCTGTCATTCTGGCTCCTCCAAAGACCGGGGAAAGGTTCACTGGAGTCCAGCAGGCCAATGCTGTGGTGGCTGGGAGCAAACCACCCCCCTCCAGCCTATGTGATTGAGTGCGACTCTGACTCAAGAAACAAGGAGAAAGGAAATAAAAGAAAAGCATCCATTTGTGTTTGGAGTTGGGATCATCATGA
>NW_006963102.1:0-771 GCF_000164805.1 Carlito syrichta
GATAAGCATACATATACAGGGAAAATGCCATGTGAACATAAAGACAGCCATCTACGAGCCAAGGAGAGAGATCAAGAACAGCCTCTTTCTTTCTTTCTTTCTTTCTTTCTTTCTTTCTTTCTTTCTTTCTTTCTTTCTTAGCCCTCAGAAATAAAGCAACATTTGAAAAACCATCTGTTGGATGCTATATTCACTATTTGGAAATGGTTCAATAGAAGCTCAAATCCCAGTATTAGGCAGTATACCCATGTAACAAACCTACAAATGTACCCCTTGATTCTACAACTTAAAAAAGGAAGAAACCAGTCCTACAGATCCCTTGATTTCAGCTGTCTAGCCTCCAGAATTACAAGACAATAGTTTTCTACCCAGTTTGTGTCACTATATTATGGCGATCCTGGAACTCACTTCATGGAGAATCTCACAGTCCCAACTGTGCTGTCGCCATCTTACTGGAACTCCCTATTTTTTAATCTGTCTAATTGATTTGGCACCTAGAAAAGTTATTTTTTTAAATCCTAGTTCTATGTTAGGCTCACCAGGGGAATATTAAAAAATATACCCATGCCTGGGTCCTTCCTTAAACTAAGTAAAATCAAGATCATCAGGGGATTCTAATATATAATCAGCCTTGACAATCATGTGCCTGGGGTGTGATTCTCAAATGTGATCTCCAGATGAGCAGCTTTGGCTACGCTCTGCAACTTGTTAGAAATGCAGAGCCTCAGGACCCTCCCTACACTTGTGGGAATCAGAATCACTAGGGGCAGG
>NW_006963103.1:0-563 GCF_000164805.1 Carlito syrichta
AGCCAGAAGTCATCCTGTCATGATACTGTTGACAAAAGGAGGTCATACACATATTTTTTTAGTTGGAATCTCACTTTCTCACCCAGGCTGGAGTGCAGTGGCATCCTCATGGCCACTGTAGCTTCGACATGCTGGGTTCAGAAGATCTTTCCACCTTAGTCACCCCAGTAACTGGGAACACAGGCATGAGTCACCAGGCCCAGCTACATTTTTTATTTATTGTAGAGATGAGGTCTGGCTAAGTTGCCCAGGCTGATCTCAAATCCCTGGGCTCAGGCAATCCTCTCACTTCTGTCTCCCAAAGTGCTGTGATTACAGGCATGATCCACCATACTTGGCTTCTGTACAATATTTTAAGATGGCTTATTCTTGAGCCATATGTGTCACTTAAACTTGGAACACCCATACTCATGAGGTCCTGATAAATTGTGTCCACTGTAGCTAAATGGTGACTTGGTTATATGTACTTTAGGAAAACAGAATTTGATGAAACCATAAATGTGATATTTTCATTGGTTTGACCTACGAAGGAGGGGCATTTCCAAGTGGGCTTGCAGATCATA
>NW_006963104.1:0-2299 GCF_000164805.1 Carlito syrichta
GCAGCAACATGATTGTGACTCCCGGGACCTCAACCTGTGGGGCTCAGGCACAGCTAACACCTCGACCCCCAAGCAGCTGGGATTCGGGAGTGACGATGCCTGAGTTGATTTTGGGGACCTCTTGCTTAGACAAGGTCTGGCCACATCGCCCGGGCTGGTCTCCGAACCATGGGCTCAAGAAGCCTCCTGCCTCTGCCTCCTAGGGCACAGGGCTGATGGCCATGAGCCATGGCGACTGGTCTGGACTCTCACATTCTGTCAGTGGGGGCAATGCAAAGGAACACCCTGGGAAGGAGGCCACCGCATACCATGTATCTGGGACCATGGACACCAACACGCATGACTCCAGTGTTTGTGTTTCAGGGAGTGATGAGGTCTTGCTATGTGGCCCAGGTTGGTCTCAAACTCCTAGGCTTCAGCAGTCTCCCGCTTTGAGCTCCCAAAGCCACAGCCCAATTGTCTGCTGATCCACTGTCTTTCGGGACCTCTAGGCCCAAGGCTGGGGACTCCTTCACAAATGATCTGACTGTCCATGATGATTCCAACTCCATTCGCAAATGAATGCTGTTCTTTTATTTCTTTTTTCTTTTTTTTTATTTTAGTCGGAGCCTCACTTCTTCGACCAGGATGGAGAGCAGTGGCTCGCTCCCGGCCACCACAGCCTCAGCCTACCATGCCCCAGGAAGCCATTTCCCAGCCTCCAAGGGGCCAGAAGGACAGGCATGTGCCATCCCATCCAGTTCATTTGGGGTTGAGGGTAGAGATAAGTTCTCGCCAAGGTGCCTGGGTCTGTCTCGATCTGTGGGCTCTTGCTGGCCTCTGAACTCAGCCTCCCAAAACAATGGGATGATGAGGCAAAGCCCTCGAGCCTGGTCTCAAATCTTCATCGAAAAGGAGTCTGTAGGCCTTGTGTGGTGGCCCATGCCTGGAATCCCGTGATCTGAGAAGCTGAGGCAGAAGGATGCCTGGAGCCCAGGAGCCCAAGGCCAGCCCAGGCCACACAAGGAGACCCCTTTTTCACACTCATTCAAACAGGATCTGGGGTTGTGATGCCCGTCATCCCAGCCACTCTGGAGGCTGAGGGGGGAGGATTGCCAAAGCCCATGATTTCGAGGTTGGTGGTGAACAATGGTCATGTCCCTGCCCCCCAGCATGGGTCAAGGTGACAGACCCTGTCTCCAAAAACATCAGAGCCGTACACAGATTCTCAATTGTGCATGGTGTTTTCACAGGACGACTGGCTTTAGAGCCAGGAATAATGGTATTGGGAGGGAGAAATGCCCTTGGGTGAGGGATGTATCCCTGGCCTTTCTTTGCAGAAGGTCTGGGAGGCCAGTGTGAGAGGGTGGCCTGATGCTCCGGGTTCGAGACCATTCTGGGCACCATCTCATGACCTCATCTCTCCAAGAAGCCAAAAAAAAAAAAAAAAAGCCGAGCATGGTGGCACACGCCTGTCGTTCTGGTTACTCGGGATGTCATGGCAGGAGGATTGATGTAGCCCAACCAGTGGAGGCTATGGTGGCCGAGAGCAGACCCCTGCACCATGGCCTAGGCAAAGGAGGGAGACTCCAACTCTGAAAAATAATACCAACAACCACCACCAACACAAACACAGGACAGGATCAGGGGCTCAGCCTGGCATCCCTGCTTTTCAGAGCCCCAGGCTAGTGGATGGCCTGAGCCTGTGATTCGACACCAGCCCAGGGCACCAGGAGATACCTCGGGACACTGGGAGATACCTCAGAGATTTCCTTGGTCTCGGAAATAAAAAAGAAATCCAAAGATTAACCGAGCATGGTGGTGCAGGCCTGTGGTTCCAGCCACTCGGGGGGCCAAGTCGGGAGGATAACTGACTGCAAATAATAATAAGCAACACCACCACCATCCCTGACACCCAGCACGGAGTCACCCTCAGGGATTGGAGACGAAAAGGCACTTTCCAGCCTGTCCTTCACGTGAGGTTTCAAAGGTGGCCTCCGGGCATGTCTGTCATGTGCATTCCCCACCCACACAGTCCTTTACCTGGGAAGCCATGGATGCCCTTTGTGATGAACGTGGGATGGCTCTTTCTTGTCACCAGAGTCTTCATTGGTCAGGATGGGGCATGGCAGCATGATCGTGCCTCCCAGGGCCTCAACCTGCAGGTCCACCATGCCAGACTCCATTTTGGGAACCTCTTGCTGAGATGAGGTATGGCCACATCGCCCAGATTGGTCTCCGATCCCTGGCCTCATGCAGCCTCCCACCTCGGCCTACTAGGGCACTGGACTGATGGCCATGAGCCATGGTGCCCAGGCTG
>NW_006963105.1:0-836 GCF_000164805.1 Carlito syrichta
AGTAGGATAGATATTAAAAGAAAGAAAGATGGAGGGATAGCTATAACAAGGAAGAAAGAGAAAGAAAGTGAACAACTGTTCAGTGAAACAGGCTGAAGCCGTTTATTGGGACCAACCATGAGTCTTTTAGCCCACATTTTCACATGTTAATTGAGAATATATTCACGTGAACATAAGGCCTGATGGATGAGGTGCATCCCACCCACCAGGCGTTTTCCCCAGCATGAAGAAGGACAATCCCAAAATTATCTCACTGTTCCTTATGCTTGGGTTATTCTTCTCAAAGGCAATACAACAATTCTAACATCATAAAATCCCAATAAACAATAACTTCTAAAACTTATGCATATCCAACACGTAATGACTGGCTTAAATCCTAATACCTTTCTATTCTGTGCTAATTCTACTGACACTATGGCAACTCTTAATTACAGCTCAAACCAGTGCCTAAAGAATGTGTTCCAGTCCAAAGATCACTCTGGGCCATTTCTAGGAACAATTGATTGCAATCTCTTAACAAAATGGCTATTCTAAAATCCTATGTATCTATCGTAATTTCTATAAAATTTCTAATTCCTAATCCTAATATATAATGCTGATCATCAGCAATAAAGCTTCTAAAATAAACCCATTGGCCGGGCTCGGTGGCTCAGCCTGTAATCCCGCGCCTTTGGGAGGCTGAGGTGAGTGAATTGCCTGAGCCCGCGGGTTCGAGACCCGCCTGGGCAGTGAGACCTCATCTCTACAATAAATCAAAAAATCAGCTGGGTGTGGTGGCGCATGCCTGTAATTCCCGGCTACTCGGAAGGCTGAGGCGGAAGGATCGCTGGAGCCCA
>NW_006963106.1:0-720 GCF_000164805.1 Carlito syrichta
CATTCCCAAGATTAAAGCTGCAGCAAACCTACAAGGCCTATTTAACATTGCTGTGGCTTGTTCTAAAATATAAGTACCTGGAGAAGAATACCACGGTTCCAGTAGCTGAACAGGCACAAAAACGTAAGAAGGATGCTTTAACAGAAATACTTGATATGGGTTACCAATAATACAATTTTCACAATTAATTTCAAAATGACCAAAATTATCTATTACTGAGTAAATAGAATGAGCATTAACAGTTAACAAAACATATGGGGAATCAACACAAGCCTGTAAAAAGGTTGTAAAACCGGAATGAGGACAATAAAGTGTTACAGGACCTGTTGCTGCAAGCAATCAATAAATCTGAGTCTGTAATGAAGGATTAGAGGATAGAGAACTTAGAAACATGGGTGTAGCCCATCCATGCGGGTGCCTTCTAGCTGTGGCAAGTTTAGAGCCATTAAAACCCCAGTCACTAATATATAATATTTCACCGGGTACAGGACAGTCCACCTTAGAGTTATAAGCACAGTCTCTCCATTTCGGGAAGCCAGTATCTCGCCGCATGAGTGACCAGTCCTTTTCCGTATCATCGAAGGGGCAAGCAGGTATGCTGAGAGGTGATAAGCTCTAGTCGCACGGCTAAGGGCGGTTCCTCCAGGCATTAACATCTCCAGTCGCCAACCGTCCTTGATATTGTCCTGATATGGCTTTCTGTACTCAGAGACTTAAAAG